>NC_058083.1:195067227-195367227 GCF_014858855.1 Bufo gargarizans
TTAACAACCAGGCCTACTGAGGCTCAAGCATTTCTCTTTCATATTCTCGTCACATTCATTATTTTTGCAGGATGAGTATTAATTTTTAATGGCACCATTTTGGGTTACAAAAAATTATAAACTTTTTTAATGGGCTTCTCAGGTTTCAGGAGGAAACCAGAGAGCCCTTGAGAAGCCATGATTAGGAGTGGGTTGCATGCTCAATAAGTGTCACGGACATACCGGGACGTACAGACGTTCCAGCGACCGGTGGCAGGAGATCTACTGGCAACTCGTGGTTTTATCTGACATGTTTTACTTTTGGATCAAATGACGTCTGTGTTGTTTTTTCCCCGAGTGTGGCTGTTATGGTCATTTAAAGAGAGTTTTTCACCTAAAATGACCATTATACACCACAAACATCATGATATCCATTACATTCCCCATATTCTAATCTTACCTTTCATATTGCTGTCCGTCGCCTATTCTCTCTTAAAAACGCTTTTATTCCATATGCTAATTAGGTTCTGAAGGTGCCCAGGGGCGGCGTTTATGCGGCCGGTGCCCAGGCTCCACGGCGCTGTTCAAATCAAACCCCTCCCCTTTCACCCCTCTGGCCCGCCCTCGGTTCTTCAGATACCATCCTCCAGTCAATGACAAATCCGGCGCCTGCGCACTCCATTACCCACTAGGGCAGAGGCAGCAGAGCGTTTAATGCGCATGCGCCGGCCGTACATGCCGATATTTTGGCAGTTTACTTCCGCCGGCTAGATGGGGATGTACGGGCCGGCGCATGCGGATTAAACGCTCTGCTGCCTCTGCCCTAGTGGGTAATGGAGTGCGCAGGCGCCGGATTTGTCATTGACTAGAGGATGGTATCTGAATAACCGAGGGCGGGCCAGAGGGGTGAAAGGGGAGGGGTTTGATTTGAACAGCGCCGTGGAGCCTGGGCACCGGCCGCATAAACGCCGCCCCTGGGCACCTTCAGAACCTAATTAGCATATGGAATAAAAGCGTTTTTAAGAGAGAATAGGCGACGGACAGCAATATGAAAGGTAAGATTATAATATGGGGAATGTAATGGATATCATGATGTTTGTGGTGTATAATGGTCATTTTAGGTGAAAGACTCCCTTTAACCTTCTCTATTTACTGTTGTTTCTCCCACTATGTTATGCGATTTATAGCTTCTGTTGGAGTTGTGGATTGCTGCTGTGTGGATCTCGGCTGAGTTCCTAGTGCTACCAAAGCTTCATTGAAGATAAGTGTTTCCTTTCCCTTTTGTATTTTGTTTATATATACAGTTGCAAGAAAAAGTATGTGAACCCTTTGGAATGATATGGATTTCTGCACAAATGGGTCATAAAATGTGATCTGATCTTCATCTAAGTCACAACAATAGACAATCACAGTCTGCTTAAACTAATAACACACAAAGAATTAAATGTTACCATGTTTTTATTGAACACACCATGTAAACATTTACAGTGCAGGTGGAAAAAGTATGTGAACCCTTGGATTTAATAACTGGTTAAACCTCCTTTGGCAGCAATAACTTCAACCAAACGTTTCCTGTAGTTGCAGATCAGACGTACACAACGGTCAGGAGTAATTCTTGACCATTCCTCTTTACAGAACTGTTTCAGTTCAGCAATATTCTTGGGATGTCTGGTGTGAATCACTTTCTTGAGGTCATGCCACAGCATCTCAATCGGGTTGAGGTCAGGACTCTGACTGGGCCACTCTAAAAGGTGTATTTTCTTCTGTTTAAGCCATTCTGTTGTTGATTTACTTCTATGCTTTGGGTCGTTGTCCTGTTGCAACACCCATCTTCTGTTGAGCTTCAGCTGGTGCACAGATGGCCTTAAGTTCTCCTGCAAAATGTCTTGATAAACTTGGGAATTTATTTTTCCTTCGATGATAGCAATCCGTCCAGGCCCTGACGCAGCAAAGCAGCCCCAAACCATGATGCCCACACCACCGTACTTCACAGTTGGGATGAGGTTTTGATGTTAGGTGTGCTGTGCCTCTTTTTCTCCACACATAGTGTTGTGTGTTTCTTCCAAATAACTCAACTTTGGTTTCATCTGCCCACAGAATATTTTGCCAGTACTGCTGTGAAACATCCAGGTGCTCTTGTGCAAACTGTAAACGTGCAGCAATGTTTTTTTGGGACAGCAGGGGCTTCCTTTGTGGTATCCTCCCATGAAATCCATTCTTGTTTAGTGTTTTACGTATTTAGTGTTTAACAGGAATGTTAGCATATGCCAGAGACTTTTGTAAGTCTTTAGCTGACACTCTAGGATTCTTCTTCACCTCATTGAGCAGTCTGCGCTGTGCTCTTGCAGTTATCTTTACAGGATGGCCACTCCTAGGGAGAGTAGCAGCAGTGCTGAACTTTCTCCATCTATAGACAATTTGTCTTACCGTGGACTGATGACCAGCAAGGCTTTTGGAGATACTTTTATAACCCTTTCTAGCTTTATGCAAGTCAACAATTCTTAATCGTAGGTCTTCTGAGAGCTCTTTTGTGCGAGGCATCATTCACATCAGGCAATGCTTCTTGTGAAAAGCAAACCCAGAACTGGTGTCCGTGTTTTTTATAGGGCAGGGCAGCTGTAACAAACACCTCCAATCTTATATAATTGATTGGACTCCAGTTGGCTGACACCTCACTCCAATTAGCTCTTGGAGATGTCATTAGTAAAGGGGTTCACATACTTTTTCCACCTGCACTGTGAAAGTTTACATGGAGTGTTCAATAAAAACATGGTAACATTTAATTATTTGTGTGTTATTAGTTTAAGCAGACTGTGATTGTCTATTGTTGTGACTTTGGGCTCTTTCACACTTGCGTTCTTTTCTTCCGGCATAGAGTTCCGTCGTCGGGGCTCTATGCCGGAAGAATCCTGATCAGGATTATCCTAATGCATTCTGAATGGAGTGAAATCCGTTCAGGATGCATCAGGATGTCTTTAGTTCCGGAACGGAACGTTTTTTGGCCGGAGAAAATACTGCAGCATGCTGCGCTTTTTGCTCCGGCCAAAAATCCTGAAGACTTGCCGCAAGGCCGGATCCGGAATTAATGCCCATTGAAAGGCACTGATCCGGATCCGGCCTTAAGCTAAACGTCGTTTCGGCGCATTGCCGGATGCGATGTTTAGCTTTTTCTCAATGGTTACCATGGCTGCCGGGACGCTAAAGTCCTGGCAGCCATGGTAAAGTGTAGCGGGGGAGCAGCATACTTACCATGCGGCTCCCGGGGCGCTCCAGAGTGACGTCAGGGCGCCCCAAGCGCATGGATCACGTGATCGCATGGCACGTCATCCATGCGCATGGGGCGCTCTGACGTCACTCTGGAGCGCCCCGAGAGCCGCGCGGACTGTATGTATACCGCTCCCCGCTCCTACTATGGCAACCAGGACTTTAATAGCGTCCTGGGTGCCATAGTAACACTGAAAGCATTTTGAAGACGGATCCGTCTTCAAATGCTTTCAGTACACTTGCGTTTTTCCGGATCCGGCGTGTAATTCCGGCAAGTGGAGTACACGCCGGATCCGGACAACGCAAGTGTGAAAGAGGCCTTAGATGAAGATCAGATCACATTTTATGATCAATTTGTGCAGAAATCCATATCATTCCAAAGGATTCACATACTTTTTCTTGCAACTGTATGTGTATGTTGCCTTTCCCTGATGTTTGTCTTTAGGCCTGGGGGAGACTCCTGTTCATCCTTCCCTTTGGAGAAACAGTTAGACTCAGTCCTGACATTAGTTACAGGGT
Source organism: Bufo gargarizans (assembly GCF_014858855.1). NCBI lineage: Eukaryota > Metazoa > Chordata > Amphibia > Anura > Bufonidae > Bufo > Bufo gargarizans. The sequence continues at coordinate 195,070,990 of NC_058083.1, forward strand.
CCTATAGGGAGAGATAGGATTTTAGGTATCCGGTGTATAAACTTGCCTACCTTTGGGGCCTGTTCATACTAGTTGTCTGTCAGGACTGGAGTTAGGGTTTTCTCTAGAAGGTGTCCATTTTCCTTCCCTAGTTTCCAGGCCTTATTTCGGTATCCCCTTTTTCCTCCTATGCTCTGTGTTGTGTTTTCCTCCCACACACGAGCGTGACAATAAGGTGACATTATTCTTTTTTTAAATGATGGCCCTGGTTCATCAAGAGCAGCATCTGCCGGGTGCCTGAAGTGCCGGAGGAGCCATGTCATTTATGATGGAACACAGTTTTGGGTTTTGGGATTGGCAAGTGCCAGGAGAACGTTACCTGCCTAACCTGCATTGTGCCAACTGTAAAGTGTGGTGAAGGAGGGATAATGCCTAGAGCACTTAGTTCCAGGGAAGGGAAATCTTAATTCTTCAGCACACAAAGACATTTAGGATAATTGAATGCTTCCAACATTGTGGTTAGAGTTTGGGGAAGGCCCTTTTCTGTCCCAGGATGACTGTGTTCTAGTGCACAAATCAAGGTCCATAAAGGCACGGTTAGATGAGTTGAGTGTGGAAGAACTTGACTAGCCTTCACAGGCTCCTGACCTCAAACCTATCAAACACCTTTGAGATGAACTACAGTAGAACAAAGACTGCAAGCCAGGTCTTCTCTGACCTCACAAATGCTCTTCTGGGTGAATGAGCAAAAATTCCCACAGACACACTCCAAAATCTTCTAGAAAGTCATCCAAGAAAAGCAGAGTCTTTTTTAGCTGCAAAGGAGGGTCAAACTCCATATTAAAGGGATATTCCCATCTCAGACACTGGGGGCATATCGTTAGGATATGCTCTTAAAGAGGACCTTTCACCAGAATAAAACTTCTAAACTAACTATACAGGCATTTAGAGCGGCGCCCAGGGACCCCCCAGCACTTACTGTTATACCTGGGCGCCGCTCCGTTCTCCCGTTATTGCCTCCGGTATCTTCATAGTTAGGCTCCACCAAGGGGAACCTGCCAGCGCCTCCTTCTCCCATGCTGCAGCGCTGGCCAATCGCAGCGCTCAGCTCATAGCCTGAGAGGCTTTTTTCTCTCTCAGGCTATGAGCTGAGCACTGTGATTGGCCAGCGCTACAGCATGGGAGAATGAGCCGACGGCAGGTTCCCCTGGGTGGAGCCTAACTATGAAGAGGCAATAACGGGAGAACGGAGCGGCACCCAGGTATAACAGTAAGTGCTGGGGGGTCCCTGGGCGCCGCTCTACATGCCTGTATAGTTAGTTTAGACGTTTTATTCTGGTGAAAGGTCCTCTTTAATGTCTGATAGGCGTGGGTCCCACAACTGGGACCCGCACCTATACTTAGAACGGACCTGCCAAAGTTCCGGAGGGTGCATCACGCAAGTGCAGTCACCCTCCATTTCTATTACGCTTGGCAATTTTTGTAAGTCCCATTGAAATGAATGGGAGGCACTCCGCATAAGAGCGCCCACCACTCCATTCACTTCTATGGGGCTGACGGAAATTCGTTGTTCCCACAGGTATGAATGGAGGGGAGCTGCGCACGTGTGGTGTGCCCTCTGGAACTTAGCCAGACCCGCACCTAGCAGACATTGGGGGCATATCCTAACGATATGCCCCCAATGTCTGAGATGGTACAACCTCTTTAATAGAGTGTCTACCAGGGTTAGGGGAGGGGGCTAACTGCCTAACTACTAGGGAACTGAGGGGTATCGGTTACGACTATTGAGGAGGTTGGGAAGGGGATTCTTAAAGACATTGGAAGGAGAGTGGAGACATAGGTTTACTGGTGTGAGAGGGATATTGTTATTGCATTCTACTTATCTGGGGCTGAAAATCAGTTTTCCATTTGGTCTTTATGAAACATTTTCAACAGTTTGTCTTCTACGGCTTTCATTTTCAGACTGTGAATTCCAGTATACTGTACATCTAGATACAATATTCCTGTATACTGTACACCTAGATACAATATTCCAGTATACTGTACATCTAGATACAATATTCCAGTATACTGTATATCTAGATACAATATTCCTGTATACTGTACATCTAGATACAATATTCCAGTATACTGTACACCTAGATACAATATTCCAGTATACTGTACATCTAGATACAATATTCCTGTATACCGTACACCTAGATACAATATTCCAGTATACTGTACATCAAGATACAATATTCCAGTATACTGTCCATCTAGATACAATATTCCAGTATACTGTACACCAAGATACAATATTCCAGTATACTGTACATCTAGATACAACATTCCAGTATACTGTACACCAAGATACAATATTCCAGTATACTGTACATCTAGATACAATATTCCAGTATACCTAACATCAAGATACAATATTCCAGTATACTGTACATCTAGATACAACATTCCAGTATACTGTACACCAAGATACAATATTCCAGTATACTGTACATCTAGATACAACATTCCAGTATACTGTACATCTATATACAATATTCCAGTATACAGTACATCTAGATACAATATTCCAGTATACTGTACATCTAGATACAATATTTCAGTATACTGTACATCTATATACAATATTCCTGTATACTGTCCATCTAGATACAATATTCCAGTATACTGTACACCTAGATACAATATTCTAGTATACTGTATATCTAGATACAATATTTCTGTATACTGCACACCTAGATACAATATTCCAGTATACTGTATATCTAGATACAATATTCCAGTATACTGCACACCTATATACAATATTCCAGTATACTGTACATCTAGATACAATATTCCTGTATACTGTATACCTAGATACAATATTCTAGTATACTGTATATCTAGATACAATATTTCAGTATACTGTACATCTATATACAATATTCCTGTATACTGTCCATCTAGATACAATATTCCAGTATACTGTACACCTAGATACAATATTCTAGTATACTGTATATCTAGATACAATATTTCTGTATACTGCACACCTAGATACAATATTCCAGTATACTGTATATCTAGATACAATATTCCAGTATACTGCACACCTATATACAATATTCCAGTATACTGTCCATCTAGATACAATATTCCTGTATACTGTCCATCTAGATACAATATTCCTGTATACTGTATACCTAGATACAATACATCCCCTGTATACAAGGATAGACTGTGGGGAGCTGTATAGGTGTAATGTATGCACAGCACATGCCTGAGGTAAGTGACCATAGAGGACCCATATGTAATGTATGCACATCACATGCCTGAGGTAAGTGACCCGAGGGGACACATATGTAATGTATGCACAGCACACGCCTGAGGTAAGTGACCAGAGGGGACCCATATGTAACGTATGCACAGCACATGCCTGAGGTAAGTGACCAGAGGGGACCCATATGTAATGTATGCACAGCACATGCCTGAGGTAAGTGACCAGAGGGGACCCATATGTAATGTATGCACAGCACATGCCTGAGGTAAGTGACCAGAGAGTACCCATATGTAATGTATGCACAGCACATGCCTGAGGTAAGTGACCAGAGAGTACCCATATGTAATGTATGCACAGCACATGCCTGAGGTAAGTGACCAGAGAGTACCCATATGTAATGTATGCACAGCACATGCCTGAGGTAAGTGACCAGAGAGTACCCATATGTAATGTATGCACAGCACATGCCTGGGTAAGTGACCAGAGGGGACCCATATGTAATGTATGCATAGCACATGCCTGAGGTAAGTGACCAGAGGGGACCCATATGTAACGTATGCACAGCACATGCCTGAGGTAAGTGACCAGAGGGGACCCATATGTAACGTATGCACAGCACATGCCTGAGGTAAGTGGCCAGAGGGGACCCATATGTAACGTATGCACCACATGCCTGAACATACAAACAGCAGGGCCACAGTTATGGGGGCACGGCGCCTACAACTTACCTATCCTGAGGAAGAGCACCACACTGAACATAGCCAGCAGGGTGGGCACCACCACCCCCAGGAAGGTGGAGAGTTTGCGGGTGCCCGCGCGCTGCCCGCTGCCACGGGACGGGACATTTCTGCCGCGCTCCTCCGTGGACAGGCTGAGCTTGTAGGTGACCAGCGGGCTCCGCTCATCCATAGTCCGTCACTCCGCACGCAGGAAACACGCACAGTGTGTACAGTGACAGGAACACGTCCTCTCCAGCCCACTGAGTGTCACCCGCAGTCCTGCTCTGTGTGACCCGCTAGAGTGTGAGCCTCAGCACAGCACATCCCCAGTTCAAGATATCACCAGGAAGTGTCCCCTGTCGTGTAGGTGCCACCATCATGTGACAGTCACTGTGTCTTCAGCCTGTGACTGCAGGGCGGCTGGTGGGACTACAACTCCCAGCTGGACTGCCTCAGGTAGTAGACCACCGCCCAGAAAGCTGCGGGTCAGCTGAGCGCATGTGATCCCTGGTGTGAATTGTACATTGTCTGAAGATACAGCCCGGGGCAAACACTGCACATTCCGGGTGTGCCAATGATACTACTGGCAGGAGGTCCTGCCCTCACACTGGCACCAGGTGCCCTTCTGCTGCCTGATCCCACCCATACATGTCCTTTCTGTAATGGTAGACATAGGCCTCATGCACACGAACGTATTTTGTTTCCATGTCCGTTCCTTTTTTCTTTGCGGATAGGATGCGGACCCATTCATTTCAATGGGTCCGCAAAAAATGCGGACAGCGCACCGTGTGCTGTCCACATCCGTATGTCGGTTCCGTAGCCCCGCAAAAAAAATAGAACATGTCCTATTCTTGTCCATTTTAGGCATTGTTAGGCCTCATGCACACGACCGTGCCATTTTTCGCGGTCCGCAAACCGCGGATCCGAAAAAGACGTAAACCGCATGTGTGCCTTCCGCAATTTGCGGAACGGGCGGCCCATTGTAGACATGCCTATTTTTGTCCGCAAAACGGACAAGAATAGGACATGCTATATTTTTGGGGCGGGGCCACGGAACGGTGCAACGGATGCTGTCCGTATCTTTTGCGGCCCCATTGAAGTGAATGGGTCTGCACCCGAGCCGCAAAAAATCCGGCTAAGTTGCGGACCACCAAAACCGTCGTGTGCATGAGGCCTTACAATGGATCCGCAAAAAAAAAATAAATTATGACATACAGATGTCATCCGTTTTTTTGGGGTGGATCCGCATTTTGCGGACCACAGAACACATACGGTCGTGTGTATGTAGCCATATCCTGATATTAAGGGTTCCGTTTTTTTTGCGGACCGTATGCGGAACTATTCATTTCAATGTGGCAGCAAAAAAAAATGGAAGTTAGGGTTTGTTCACACGAACGTATGGGTTCCGTTCCGTGCATTGGGGCCGCAATTTGCGGTTTGCAATGCACAGAGAACATTCGTGAGGCCTCCGAGACGGATCCAGATCCATTCAACTTGAATGGGTCCACATCCCTCCGTTCCGCAAAAAGATAGGACATGTTCTATCTTTGTGCTGAACGGAACCCCACAGAAGCACTCCGTAGTGCTTCCGTGGGTTTCCGTTCCATGCTTCCGTTCCGCATTTCTGGATTTGCGGACCCATTCAAGTGAATGCATCCACATCCATGATGTGGAATGCACAAGGAACTGTGTCTGTTTATTGCGGATCCACATATGCGGTCCGCAATACGGCAACGGGACCCATACGTTCGTGAGAACAAGCCCTTACTCTGTGCATTCTGTTTTTGTATGTCCGCATCTCTGTTCCGCAAAAAATTAGAGCATGTCCTTATGGACGAGGATAGGACTGTTCTATCAGGGGCCAGCTGTTCCATTCCGCAAAATGCAGAATGTACATGGACGTCATCTGTGTTTTCTGCGAACCGCCAAGTACATACGGTCATGTGCATGAGCCCTAAGCATAGAGTTACGATACAATCAGCGTGCTGTGCTGTTTCTGCCCTCAAAACAGTGGCCACCATAATGGACCCCATAAGGGTGCATTCACATGACCGTAGGCAGTCCGTGCCCATATTGCAGACCGCAAACAGCGGGTCCGTAGTATACGGGCATCTGCCATGTCACTTGAATGGGTCCTCAAGATATGGCGAGGTGCAAAACGGACGCACATGTCCTATCTTTTGACATATATTGAGGATCACGGATCCATTTAAGTGAATGGGTCCGCGCGGCAATACAGGATTCACACAGCCGGTGCCCGTGCATTTGTGGTCCGCAGGACGGGCGGCTTACGTTCATGTGAATGCCCGAACTCAGTGGGGTCCTTCACAAGCCTTTAGGATCCAATTCATTATGATGGTTTCTGTTATGACCAGAAACCGCCGCACAGATGTAAATTTGGGCCGAGTTCACATCTGCATTAGGGCTCATTTACACAAATGTTTTTTGCGTTCCTTATACGGAACGGAACCATTCATTTTAATGGGTCCGCATCTGTTGCTCTGTTCCGTGACCCCGCAAAAATTATGAGACATGTCCTATTCTTGTCCGTTTTGCGGACAAGAATAGGACATGTCTATAATAGGCTTCCTGTTACGTTCCGTAAGTTGCAGAAGGGGCGCAGGCTGTATCCTTGTTTTGCGGACCGCAAACCACATCCGGTCGTGTGCCTGTAGCCTTTTTCAGGAGTTCAGTTTTTCCATCCCATCATAGGAGCAGAGAAATGTTCAGGTTGCGGCACATCCGTCGCATTCTGAACGGTGTGTGAACATACTGGGTCAGTCGGGTTTCACTGCCCAAATGGCAGATCTGTCACATGGGTGCCAACTCTATACTTTTTGTTTACAGATCTGTCCAAGCTGGCATACAGCTGAACCTATCATTTCTGAAAGAAAGGGTGGTGTGAAGCTGCGCCCCTGGCCCGTCATAGAGGTGACTCAGTAGAGTACAAGGTGACATGGCGAACTTTGCTCCGTACGATAGAAATGGAAAGCACTAAGATGAGTCATAACTCTGGAAGTGAACCTTGCCAGGATGATGTGGAGAGGGGTCCGACTGTGACCCCAGAAATGTCCCAAAGTTCTCTTCTGCTGGAAATGGTGTATACGGTACCTGTCATCAATATCAGATTGGCAGGGGGCTGACACCCAGGACCCCCGCAATCAGCTGTTTCAAGAGCCCGTAGCGCTTCGGTGAGAGCTGCATCCTCCTCGCAGCTTACCAAGTACAGCGCCATCCTTTGGATAGTGGCCATTCTTGGTAGTGCAGCTCAGCCCCAGGGACTAAGCTGCACCTATGCCACGTACCGTGACATCTCTGGCTTAGGGCTCACGCACACGACCGTATGTAATTTGCGGTCCACAAAAAGAGATCTGAAAAAATACAGATGACGTCCGTGTGCATTATGTATTTTGCGGAACAGAATAGCTGGCCCCTAATAGAACAGTCCTATCCTTGTCTGTAATGCGGACAATAATAGGACATGTTCTATTTTTTTGCTGAACGTAAATACGGAAACGGAATGCACACACAGTACCTTCCGTTTTTTTTTTTGCAAACCATTGAAATGAATGGCTCCGTATACGGTCCGCAAAAGAACTGAACGGACACGGAATGAATATACGTTTGTGTGCATGAGGCCTCAGCTGTATACTGATCACTGGCAGCTATTGTCTATTACCACATTTACCGTTGTGTTTGATACTCAATTTTGGCGGAAAAACATGCACAATTCGGATAAAAAATCTCCCTTGGGGCCCACAAACCGAAAAATACAAAGTTTGTGACTTTTCCACGCCAGAAACCAGGTGTAGAGCCATTCGGCACTGCAATCTGCAAGCTGAACTGTCTTCGAAAGTCCCTGACACATTCCCCCCACCGTGCCAACATTTTGGTGTAAAGTGTCACGCCTTAGGCCACCCCCCCTTTATCACTAAGCCCCTCTCCCACTAATCTACGCACCTTTGCCAGCTAGGGAAGGTGTCAGGAAAGGATTTTTTTTAACACAGTGCCAAACGTATCAAGTCGCACATTGGAAAATTTGGTCCATCTTTAAAGCAGACGTCTTAGACACGAAACGCTACCCCAGTTTTTATGGAACGATGTAAACATTTGCAGTAATAAATCTGGCATGAAATACTGAACGTACCTAACCGTGTCCGCTTTTCAAAATATCAAACAGCAAAAAGTGCACACTTTAGTACACAGCGGCCTTTGCAGCAACATTTTACCACTTTTGTACATACAGTCTTGATACATTCCTCCCAGTGCGTATAACCCTTTGTTGTTGAGATGCATGACCTGAAGCTGCGCAATAGTTGTCAGCAGGATCGACCCTATTAAACCAGGTACCGTCTGCTAGGGTTGATCCTGGGGATGAAAATAATGTCTGCCTTGTGAAAATTGGTTACAGTGCTGCTGAGAAAAAAACGTGCACTCTTTATGCAAATGAGGGTTCATCGAGGGGTGTGGCCAGCACTGACGAGCTGAGGGCTAGGCCCCACCACTCGGAGCCCTGAAGCCCCATTTGCATAATGAATTCAAGTGTTTTCTTCCTATGGAATGTCACAGGTATCATTTTAATCAGCAGGATAAACCCTAACAGGCAGTAATATGATTGATCCTGCTGACAGGTACTTTTTAACTGAAATATCTATTTTACCAATCGATTTCATTCTAAGGCCTCATGCCCCCACACAAAACACATAGCCTGGCTGTGAGCATGCCGCCTTTTTTCCCCGCCTAGAGGAAAGTCCTATTCTTGTTCGCAAAACGGACAAGTATAGGACATGTTCTATTTTTTGGCAGGGCCATGGAATGGACATGCGGACTGCAGACGTTGTGCTGTCTGCATCTTTTGCTGCCCCATTGATATGAATGAGTCCACATTTGATTTGCAAAAAACGTGGATCGGTTGTCGTCCTAAACTATGGCCGTGTACATGAGGCCTAGGACTACAACTACTTTTACCCTGCTGGAATGGTAATGCATTGGCACTATGCAATTATTTCACAAGGGTGCCTATGGGCAGGCAGAGAAAACGCCCTTACGTGTTGTGGTCAGCGCCAGGATCAGAGTCATCTCCAATCCCAGCACTTTGTGCAGGAAGTCAGCTGTACAGTCCCATGTCCACACCATCACTGGGAAGTAATAGTACAATCCAATAACTAATACAAGACGTTAGCCCAGCAGTTAGATGCGCCTAATTTATCACGAGGTGGTCTTTGTAAATGCCCCCACTGACTATGTGAGTCAGGCCTATCTGAAGCTGTAAGACAATTTGTCCTTCAAAGGAAATCATTTTTTTAGTCGCAGTGAAACTGAATGTATAGAGCTAAAGAGGAACTAGAAGAAGCTACAAACCCTTCGCTTCTGCTCTGACTTCTCTTTATGTAGGAGAAATGAGCACCACATGTATGACCTACAGATGTGATGTGAGTCAGGTTCCCCATGGTTCCCATTGATGTAGAAAATAGTTAGCGCCCTGATAACCGCACAGACCTCTACCCGCAGATGCCGGCAGAAAGCAGGGACATATTCACACGCTGCAGATTTGTTGCAGAGATTTGTATATCTTCCACTCATTTAAATGGGGGGGGGGGGGGGGGTTTGTTTCTGTAGCATGTATTGCATGGATTTCTGTAGAGCCGTATCGGCTAGTCTTTCCTACACCTGAGGCAAAGGTTAACTGCCTGCACCCTGTATCTAAGGCCTCATGTACACGACCGTATGTATTTTGCTGTTCGCAAAAAACGGATACGCAAATAATACGAATGATGTCCATGTGCATTCTGTAATTTGCAGATCGCAACAGCTGGCCCCTAAGAGAACAGTCCTATCCTTGTCCATAATGCGAACAGTAATAGAACATGTTCTATCTTTTTGCGGAACGAACATATGGAAACGGAATGCACACGGAGTACCTTTGTTTGTTTTTTGCTGACTCATTTAAATGAATAGTTCCGTATACAGTCCACGAAAAAAAACAACGGAACGGACACAGAAAGAAAATACGTTCATGTGCATGAGCACTAAGGCCTCTTTCACACGACCATTTTTTTTTTCCGTTCAGGGGCTGTTTTTTGCGTTCTGTATACGGTTCGTATACGGAACCATTCATTTCAATGGTTCCGCAGAAAAAAACGGAATGTACTCCGTATGCTTTCCGTATTTCCATTTTTCCGTTCCTTTGAAAGATAGAACATGTCCTATTATTGCCTGCAAATCACGTTCCGTGGCTCTATTCAAGTCAATGAGTCCGCCAAAAAAACGGAACACATACGGAAATGTCTTCCGTATCCGTTCCATTTTTGCGGAATCATCTATTGAAAATGTTATGCCCAGCCCAATTTTTTCTATGTAATTACTGTATACTGTATATGCCATACGGAAAAACTAAATTGAAAAACGGAACAGAAATGGAAACACAACGGAAACAAAAACAGAACAACAGATCCGTGAAAAATGGACCGCAAAACACCGAAAAAGCCATACGGTCGTGTGCAAGAGGCCTATGGGTACGGCCATACTGTGCGGTCCACGATGCTGTTGAATACCACATGGCTGTAAAGGCCGCAGCTTGCTCTTGTTAATTTATGAAGAGCGCACTGTTTATTCGGTCTGCATTGTTAATGGCATTGTGTTATTGAAGGTGCTGAGCAGCCATTAACAATGTAGACCAGTGCAGTCTTGTTAGTTTTACCACTTAAAGACCGGGCCAGTTTTCCCCCTTCCTGACCAGGCCTAATTTTGAAAATCTGACATGCGTCACTTTATGTGGTAATAACTTTGGAACGCTTTAACTTATCCAAGCCACTCTGAGATAGTTTTCTCGTGACACATTGTACTTCCTGTTAATGGTAAATTTGAGTCAATATATTTTACCTTTATTTATAAAGAAATCCAAAAGTTAACAAAAATTTGAAAAATTCACTGTTTTCTAAATTTGAATCTCTCTTCTTTTAAGACAGATAGTGATGCCTCATAAAATATTCATTAATTAACATTCCCCATATGTCTACTTTATGTTGGCATCATTTTGGTAATGTAATTTTATTCTTTTAGGACGTTAGAAGGTTAAGGCCCCTTTCACACGGGCGAGATTTCCGTGCGGGTGCGATGCGTGAGTTGAACGCACTACACCCGCACTGAATCCTGACCCATTCATTTCTATGGGGCTGTTCACATGAGCGGTGATTTTCACGCATCACTTATGCGTTGCGTGAAAATCGCAGCATGTTCTATATTCTGCGTTTTTCACGTAACGCAGGCCCCATAGAAATGAATGGGGTTGCGTGAAAATCGCAAGCATCCGCAAGCAAGTGCGGATGCGGTGCGATTTTCACGCATGGGTTCTAGGTGACAGTCTATTCACTGTATTATTTTCCCTTATAACATGGTTATAAGGGAAAATAATAGCATTCCGACTACAGAATGCTTAGTATAATGGTGCTGGGAGGGTTAAAAAAAATAAAAAAGTTAACTCACCTTATCCCCATGATCGCCTAGTTCCCGGTCGGTCTCTTCTTTAGCTGTGGCTAAAGGACCTTTGGTGATGTCAGATCACATGCTCCATCACCATGGTGATGGACCATGTGATTGGAGCATGTGATCTGACATCACCAAAGGTCATTCAGCCCAAGCCCACAGCTAGAGAAGAGACCGACCGGGAACTACACGATCTTGGGGATAAGGTGAGTTAACGTTTTTATTTTTTTTTAACCCTTCCAGCACTATTATACTAAGCATTCTGTATTCAGAATGCTATTATTTTCCCTTATAACCATGTTATAAGGGAAAATAATAGAATCTTCAGAACATCAATCCCAAGCCCGAACTGCTGTGAAGAAGTTCGGGTTTGGGTACCAAACATGCGCGATTTTTCTCACGCGAGTGCAAAACGCATGACAATGTTTTGCACTCGCGCGGAAAAATCGCGGGTGTTTCCGCAACGCACCCGCACATTTTTCCGCAACGCCCGTGTGAAACCAGCCTTAGAATTTTAGAAGCATTTTTTTAAATTTTTCACAAAATTTCCAGTCATCCTTTTTAAGAGCCGGTTCAATTCTGAAGTCATTTCGCGGGGCTTACATAATAGAACTAACCCATAAATTACAAAATTTTAGAAATGACACCATTCAAACTATTCAAAACTGGTTTTAGAAATGTTGTTAACCCTTTAGGTATTCCACAGGAATTAAAGCAAAATAGAAGTGAAATTTAAAAATTTCACTTTTCTTTGCAGATTTTTCCATTTTAATCAAGGGTTAACAACAAAACAAACCTCAATATTTATTACCCAGATTCTTCAGTTTGCAGAAACACCCCATATATGGTCGTATACCGCTGTTTTGGGCACACGACAGGGCACAGAAGGCAAGGAGTGCCATATGGTTTTTGGAGAGCAGATTTTTCTAGAATGGTCTTTGGGCACCATGTTACATTTAAAGAGACCCTGAGATATCCCCACAGTGAAAACCCCCAAAAAGTGACCACATTTTGTAAACTACACCACCCAATTTTTAATACGTGGGTGTGAAAATGAAAAATTTAATTTTTTTATTTTTTTTTTTACAAGAAAATAGTACTTTAGGCCCAAACTTTCTTTTTCACAAAAGATAACAGGAGAATATCCCCCCACAATTTGCTACTTAATCCTGAATACAGTAACACCCCAATTGTAGTCGTAAACCTTTATTTCAGGATACGCCAGGGCTCAGAAGGGAAGGAGCGGCATCTGGATTTTCTAACATGGAATTTTCAAGAGCGATAACTTTTTAATTTTTTTGCTCAATGAGCTGCGTGAAGGCTTATTTTGTGTGGGAAAAGCTGTAGTTTTTATTGGCACCATTTTAGGGTATATTTGGCTTTCTGGTTGCATTCTATCTCACTTTTTGGGAGGTGAAGTCACAAAAAGCTGTTTGGTGTAATTTTTCTATTTCTTTTAATACCGTTTGCTTGATTAAGTAGATCATGTGATATTTTTATAGATCCGGTCATTACGGACGCAACGATATATGTCTATTTTTTTTCTTTTTTTTTTTTTCTTTTTACACCATAAAATATTTTTAGAAAAAAAAATCATGTTTTTGTGTTGGCATTTTCTTAGAGCCATATTTTTTTCATTTTTCTGGCTATAGTCTTGTGTGGGGGGCTTGTTTTTATGGGTCGAGGTGACGTTTTTATTGCTACTATTTTGGGGTAAATACGACTTTTTAATTGATGGATATGTTTTTTGTGAGGTAAGGTGACAAAAAAAACTGTTTTGACATAATTTTGTTTTTTTTAAACAGTTCACTTGATGGGGTAGATCATGTGATACCAAATATGTCTATTTTTTACTTATGTTTCTACGTTTTACACAATAAGAACATTTTTAGAAAACAATCATGTTTTTGTGTTGCAATTTTCTTAGATCCATATTTTTTTTATTTTTCTGGCTATGGTCTTGTTTGGGGACTTATTTTTGGTGAAGTGTTTATTGCTACCATTTTGGGGTACATGCGACTTTTTGATTGATTAACATTATGGTTTTTGGGAGGTGAGCTAACTAAAGAATCTGTTTTGGCACAATGTTTATTTATTTTTTTACGGCGTTCACCTGATGGGGTAAATCATATGATATTATTATAGAGCCGGTCATTGCGGACGCGGTTATACCAAATATGTAAAAAAAAACAATCTTTTTTTATTTTTTATGTGAAACTTTTTTTTTCAAAACACCTTTTGTTCAGTATGCGGTACATATACTGAACCATTCATTTCCAAAGAAAAAATGAAGTGTCTCCGTGTGTATTCCGTTTCAGTATTTCCGTATTTCCATACCGTGTATTATGCTGTACAGCCTACTTGGAGGGTGTATTTCCACTGTAACTGGGGCTACTATGTCAGCCCCAGTTAGGGCTCATGCACACGACAGTATTTTGCTTTCAGTATGCGGTAGATATACTGAAGCATTCATTTCAATGGTTCAGCAAAAAAAACTGAAGTGCTCCCGTATGCATTCCGTTTCAGTATTTCCGTACCGTGAAAAGATAGCACATGTCCTATTCATGTCCGCAAATCACGGTGCTTGGCTCCATTCAAGTGTTCCGGGTTCCTCTGCCGCGACTGTGAAAGTCCCCTAAGTAAAATGTCCCTTGAGAGTAAAAAAATAAATAAAATAAAAATTACTCACCTCATCCACTTGATCGCGCAGCTGTTATCGTCTTCTTTCTTCTTCTTGCAGGACCTGCAAAAGGACCTGCGCTGACTTCATCGCGCTCATCACATGGTGAGCAAGGTGACGTCAGCACAGGTCCTGCTGAATGAACATAGAAGATTCAGCATGGAAAAAACTGAACAACGCAACGCAATCGCAGACAAAACTGACTGAAATTGCGTGCGCACACACACGGGTTTCACGCAAGGCAGCCACAATGCATCCGGACCTCTCCCGCGATGCCCGTGTGAAAGGGGCCTAACAATACAGACCCACTGAACAGTGCAGATAGATCATGTCCGACTGTTGTCCGTTTGGCAGACAAGAATAGGCATTTCTATAAAGAGCCGCCTGTTCCGATCCGCAAATTGCGTAAGGCACAGGGGCGGCATCCGCAATTTACGGACTGTAAAACACGGAACGTTCGTGTGAACAAGCCCTAAGTCACATGAAAGTCTGCAGGCTATGACAATTCCTCATGAAAATTTCCAAGAAAGAATCAGGCGTGAATGGGGAAGAAGGGGACATAGCTGTAAATCAGGGGAAGTAAGGGAAGTACTGTAGGTCAAGTTACTCAACTTTATTTTATAGAGATTTGCAATTTAAAAGAGCTTTTTTATTTTAACCCTTGTGACCGTGGCAGTAAGCCTGGATTTACAGCACGTTTTTTCCCATTCATATACAAATAACTATACGTTAAACGGATGCCTCAGACTGATGCCGTACAGTGGCATCCATTCACCATAGAGTTCCATTGTAAAAAAAAATAACATATACCTTTTTTTTACCAGATTCTACAGGATACAAGAAAATGGTTTGCTGCGTTATTGTATCCTTTTTTTTTTTTTAACACATATGTCAAACGGACGCATAAAACGTGACGTGAAACCAGCCTAAGAACTGTAAAGTTCCTCCTGGCACATGAACCTCTCAGGGCTACAGTGCTTGCCAGTGTAGTGCTTTCTATAGGCCCTCAGCTCTCTCTGGACATGTTTGTTTTACCAAATAATTATACATCCCATTTTGTGACGTTCCCCTGGTAATGTCTGAATACATTGACAACTAGGTGTTCCGCTCCTCCTGTCAGTAGACTGCTCGTGTACACAACACTGACTGAGCAGTGTACAAACTGTAGGGATGTGCCTCATTGACAAGTGGAATGGTCATTTACCAATTTATTCATACAATCCTAGGAGGAATAACAGAGGAATTGCAAATGAAGAAAGTCTGCTCCAGAATTGTCTGTTCAATGAGAATACAAGTATTAACTAAAGCAGACAAATCTTTAATTTACATAATAGCAGTGAATTCAAAAAAGAGAAGTTGTATCTGTCCTTTATACTTTCTCTCCTTTTCTAATCCACTCCTGGTTTTGGCTTCCAAAACTGCATCAGAAAACCTGTCTGTGTGGCCGTAAGCAAAGGGTAGATTGACTTATGGGCTGTTTCTCTGCCGTGCATCTGTCAACAGCGAATCAACAATTAAAGGGAACCTGTCATGTGGATATTTGATTATAATCTAACTAATTATATACAATCATTAACTACTAAAAAGTACCTTAGATGTATTCACTTACTGGTGTGACAGATGGTTACCTCATAATATACACACAAAGATGCCGCATGCTAATTAGCTGATTCGAGTCCAGCGTGATGTCATTGAGTCCAGCGTATATTTAATTCAGAGCTATAGCCACTCCCCTGCCCACCTACTGCTGATTCCTATGGAAACAAACTGTCAATCAGCAGCAGGTAGGCGGGGAGAGTCAGGAGCTCATGAATATTCAGGACTTATCATTATGAGCTGGAGCTTTTCAATACAAGATGTTGGCAGATTGACTGGGTCAATTAAAGAAAGTGACCCAGCATTTTGCTAAGAGAATCAGTCACTTATTTATGTAGCCCTTAGTTAGGACACCATAAAACTGGTGACAGGTTCCCTTTAAATCCCAAAAACTTAAGGGGGCATTGTACCTACTGAGGGCACTTAACCACCTCCCGACCGCTGTACGCGTATATGCGTCCGGGAGGTGGTTGCTTTATTCCTCCTGGACGCATATACGCGTCTTCTCGCGAGACGCGAGATTTCCTGTGAACGCGCGCGCTCACAGGAACGGAAGGTAAGCGAGTGGATCTCCAGCCTGCCAGCGGCGATCGTTAGCTGGCAGGCTGGAGATCCGAATTTTTTAACCCCTAACAGGTATATTAGACGCTGTTTTCATAACAGCGTCTAATATACCTCCTACCTGGTCCTCTGGTGGTCCCTTTTGTTAGGATCGACCACCAGAGGACTCAGGTAGGTCAGTAGAGTCGCACCAAACACTACACTACACCCCCCCCCCCCGTCACTTATTAACCCCTTATAAACCCTGATCCCATGATCACCCCATATAAACTCCCTGATCACCGCCCTGTCATTGATCACCCCCCTCTCAGGCTCCGTTCAGACGTCCGTATGATTTTTACGGATCCACGGATACATGGATCGGATCCGCAAAAAGCATACGGACGTCTGAATGGAGCCTTACAGGGGGGTGATCAATGACAGGCGGGTGATCACCCATATACACTCCCTGATCACCCCTACCCCCTGTCATTGATCACCCCCCTGTCAGGCTCCGTTCAGACGTCCACATGATTTTTACGGATCCATGGATACATGGATCGGATCCGCAAAACACATGCGGACGTCTGAATGGAGCCTTACAGGGGGTGATCAATGACAGGCGGGTGATCACCCATATACACTCCCTGATCACCCCCCTGTCATTGATAACCCCCCTGTAAGGCTCCATTCAGACGTCCGCATGTGTTTTGTGGATCCGATCCATGTATCCATGGATCCGTAAAAATCATGCAGACGTCTGAATGGAGCCTTACAGGGGGGTGATCAATGACAGGCGGGTGATCACCCATATACACTCCCTGATCACCCCCTGTCATTGATCACCCCCCTGTAAGGCTCCATTCAGACGTCCGCATGATTTTTACGGATCCATGGATACATGGATCGGATCCACAAAACACATGCGGACGTCTGAATGGAGCCTTACAGGGGGGGTGATCAGTGACAGGGGGGTGATCACCCTGATCATCCCCTGTCATTGATAACCCCCCTGTAAGGCTCCATTCAGACGTCCGCATGCGTTTTGTGGATCCGATCCATGTATCCATGGATCCGTAAAAAATCATGCGGATGTCTGAATGGAGCCTTACAGGAGGGGTGATCATTGACAGGGGGGTGATCACCCTGATCACCCCCTGTCATTGATAACCCCCCTGTAAGGCTCCATTCAGACGTCCGCATGCGTTTTGTGGATCCGATCCATGTATCCGTAAAAAATCATGCGGATGTCTGAATGGAGCCTTACAGGGGGGGGTGATCAGTGACAGGGGGGTGATCACCCTGATCACCCCCTGTCATTGATAACCCCCCTGTAAGGCTCCATTCAGACGTCCGCATGCGTTTTGTGGATCCGATCCATGTATCCATGGATCCGTAAAAAATCATGCGGATGTCTGAATGGAGCCTTACAGGGGGGGGGTGATCAGTGACAGGGGGGTGATCACCCTGATCACCCCCTGTCATTGATAACCCCCCTGTAAGGCTCCATTCAGACGTCCGCATGTGTTTTGCGGATCCGATCCATGGATCCGTAAAAATTATACGGACGTCTGAATGGAGCCTTACAGGGGGGTGATCAATGACAGGGGGGTGATCAGGGAGTCTATATGGGTGATCACCCCCCTGTCATTGATCACCCCCCCCTGGTAAGGCTCCATTCAGACATTTTTTTGGGCACAAGTTAGCGGAAATTTTTTGTTTTTTGTTTTTGTTTTTTCTTACAAAGTCTCATATTCTACTAACTTGTGTCAAAAAATAAAATCTCACATGGACGCACCATACCCCTCACGGAATCCAAATGAGTAAACATTTTTAGACATTTATATTCCAGACTTCTTCTCACGCTTTAGGGCCCCTAAAAAGCCAGGGCAGTATAAATACCCCACATGTGACCCCATTTCGGAAAGAAGACACCCCAAGGTATTCCGTGAGGGGCATATTGAGTCCATGAAAGATTGAAATATTTGTCCTAAGTTAGCGGAAAGTGAGACTTTGTGAGAAAAAAACAAAAAAAAATCAATATCCGCTAACTTATGCAAAAAAAAAAATATTCTAGGAACTCGCCATGCCCCTCATTGAATACCTTGGGGTGTCTTCTTTCCAAAGTGGGGTCACATGTGGGGTATTTATACTGCCCTGGCTTTTTAGGGGCCCGAAAGTGTGAGAAGAAGTCTGGGATCCAAATGTCTAAAAATGCCCTCCTAAAAGGAATTTGGGCCCCTTTGCGCATCTAGGCTGCAAAAAAGTGTCACACATGTGGTATCGCCGTACTCAGGAGAAGTTGGGCAATGTGTTTTGGGGTGTCATTTTACATATACCCATGCTGGGTGAGAGAAATATCTTGGTCAAATGCCAACTTTGTATAAAAAAATGGGAAAAGTTGTCTTTTGCCAAGATATTTCTCTCACCCAGCATGGGTATATGTAAAATGACCCCCCAAAACACATTGCCCAACTTCTCCTGAGTACGGCGATACCAGATGTGTGACACTTTTTTGCATGCCAAGGTGGGCAAAGTGGCACATATTCCAAAGTGCACCTTTCGGATTTCACAGGTCCATTTTTTACAGATTTTGATTGCAAGGTACTTCTCACACATATGGGCCCCTAAATTGCCAGGGCAGTATAACTACGCCACAAGTGACCCCATTTTGGAAAGAAGACACCCCAAGGTATTCCGTGAGGGGCATGGCGAGTTCCTAGAATCTTTTATTTTTTGTCACAAGTTATCGGAAAATGATGATTTTTCTTTTTTTTTCTTTTTTCCTTACAAAGTCTCATATTCCACTAACTTGCGACAAAAAATAAAAAATTCTAGGAACTCGCCATGCCCCTCACGGAATACCTTGGGGTGTCTTCTTTCCAAAATGGGGTCACTTGTGGCGTAGTTATACTGCCCTGGCAATTTAGGGGCCCAAATGTGTGAGAAGAACTTTGCAATCAAAATGTGTAAAAAATGCCCTGCAAAATCCGAAAGGTGCACTTTGGAATATGTGCCCCTTTGCCCACCTTGGCATCAAAAAAGTGTCACACATCTGGTATCGCCGTACTCAGGAGAAGTTGGGCAATGTGTTTTGGGGTGTCATTTTACATATACCCATGCTGGATGAGAGAAATATCTTGGCAAAAGACAACTTTTCCCATTTTTTTATACAAAGTTGGCATTTGACCAAGATATTTTTCTCACTCAGCATGGGTATATGTAAAATGACACCCCAAAACACATTCCCCAACTTCTCCTGAGTACGGCGATACCACATGTGTGACACTTTTTTGCTGCCAAGGTGGGCAAAGGGGCACATATTCCAAAGTGCACCTTTTGGATTTCACCGGTCATTTTTTACACATTTTGATTGCAAAGTTCTTCTCACACATTTGGGCCCCTAAATTGCCAGGGCAGTATAACTACCCCACAAGTGACCCCATTTTGGAAAGAAGACACCCCAAGGTATTCTGTGAGGGGCATGGTGAGTTCCTAGAATTTTTTATTTTTTGTCGCAAGTTAGTGGAATATGAGACTTTGTAAGAAAAAATAAAAAAAATAAAATCCTCATCATTTTCCGCTAACTTGTGACAAAAAATAGAAAGTTCTATGAACTCACTATGCCCATCAGCGAATACCTTAGGGTGTCTACTTTCCGAAATGGGGTCATTTGTGGGGTAGTTATACTGTTTGGGCATTGTAGAACCTCAGGAATCATGACAGGTGCTCAGAAAATCAGAGCCGTTTCAAAAAGCGGAAATTCACATTTTTGTACCATAGTTTGTAAATGCTATAACTTTTACCCAAACCATTTTTTTTTTTTGCCCAAACATTTTTTTTTATCAAAGACATGTAGAACAATAAATTTGGCGAAAAATTTATATATGGATGTCGTTTTTTTTGCAAAATTTTACAGCTGAAAGTGAAAAATGTCATTTTTTTGCAAAAAAATCGTTACATTTTGATTAATAACAAAAAAAGTAAAAATGTCAGCAGCAATAAAATACCACCAAATGAAAGCTCCATTAGTGAGAAGAAAAGGAGGTAAAATTCATTTGGGTGGTAAGTTGCATGACCGAGCGATAAACGGTGAAAGGAGTGTAGTGCAGAAGTGTAAAAAGTGCTCTGGTCATGAAGGGGGTTTCACCTAGCGGGGCTGAAGTGGTTAAAGGTGTTATCCGAGTTAATGAAAAAAAAAAAAAAAAAAAAAACCTCTTAAAACCCATCAGGATATACATATGATTTGGTTAAGCTAGATTTCATCAAGTTAAAACCCATATGTACGCCTTTTCATGGTTCTGTTATTGCTGTGTTTACATGCTGAAGTACATGCTGAGGGGCGTGTACCAACAAAGCCTGAGCTCTGCCTCATGAATATTTCTGGGCGTGAACAACCTGACCTTTCCCTCACCCTGCTCTGCACTTTGCAAAAAAAAAAAAAAAAACACACACGATCATCTCCTAGCTCACACTGGCAGAAGATCTTCCTGTCACATTGCAGCTGGAGCTGCCTGCCGGATCCGCCGATCAGTGTGACAACTGACAGCATTTGTAGACGGATCCGGGTGCGGATCCATCTAGAAATGCATTGCAAGAACGGATCCGTCTATCCGCTTGTCATGCGGATGGACGGATCCCTGTGGCAGTCTTTTTCACAGTTTTCATGGTCTGTGCATGCGCAAACCAGGAGGACGGATCCGTCCTTCAGTTGTTTTGCAATGCCGGATCCGGCAGGCAGTTCCGTCGTTGGAGCTGCCTGCCGGATCCACCGATCAGTGTGACAACTGACAGCATTTGTAGACGGATCCGGGTGCGGATCCGTCTAGAAATGCATTGCAAGAACGGATCCGTCTATCCGCTTGTCATGCATACCATCGCCGAGGCAGTGTGAGAAGAGCTGGAGAGGGGCGGCACCAGAGGTTCTGACGTCTCGTTTACAGAGCCTGGCCACTCCCTCAAGCAGGGAGAAGCCTGTAAACGAGACGTCATCACCAGAGCCGGCTTGCTGACGTCGGGGGTCACATGACCCATAAGTGAACTGGCCAAACGGGGAAAGATAGCTAATGTAAGTGAGGAGAAGAAACTTTCAATAGACTATAATAAGAGTAATTAGAATGAATTTATTTAAGTCGGATAACCCCTTTAAGGGTGTAATATCCCTACTGTTGGCCCGTAAGGGGGGCATTATACCTACTTGGGGAACATAAGGGGGGGCATTGCACCTACTAAGCGCACGTAAGGGACATTATACCTACCGGGTGCACTTAATGGGACATTAAACTTGATGGGCACTTCAGAAGGGAACAGTACACCTACATGAGGTGCCTCAGAGGGAATTATACCTACTAGGGACACTTCAGAGGGCATTTAACCTACTGAGAACACTACAGGGGTCATTATACCTACTGAGGTCACTACATGGGGCATTATACCTACTGAGGTCACTACATGGGGCATTATACCTACTGAGGTCACTACAGGGGCATTATACCTACCTGGGCCATTACAGGAGACACTATACCTACTGAGTGCTCTACATGAGGCATTATACCTACTGGGGGCACTACAGGGGCATTATACCTACCTGGGGCATTACAGGAGACACTATACCTACTGAGTGCACTACAGGAGGCATTATACCTACTGGGGGCACTACAGGGGCATTATACCTACCTGGGGCATTACAGGAGACACTATACCTACTGAGGTCACTACAGGGGCATTATACCTACCTGGGCCATTACAGGAGACACTATACCTACTGAGTGCTCTACATGAGGCATTATACCTACTGGGGGCACTACAGGGGCATTATACCTACCTGGGGCATTACAGGAGACACTATACCTACTGAGTGCACTACAGGAGGCATTATACCTACTGGGGGCACTACAGGGGCATTATACCTACCTGGGGCATTACAGGAGACACTATACCTACTGAGGTCACTACAGGGGCATTATACCTACCTGGGCCATTACAGGAAACACTATACCTACTGAGTGCTCTACATGAGGCATTATACCTACTGGGGGCACTAAAGGGGGCCATTAAAAGCACTGGCTCCACTTCAAGCGGCCATTATAAGTAATGGACATGACAGGGGCATTATACCTACTTGGGGCATTACAGGAGACATCATACCTACTTGTGGCATTACAGGGGGCATTATACATACAGGGGTTCATTATAAGTACTAGGGGAACTAAAAGGGCCATTATAACTATTGGACACTACAGGGGGCATTATAACTATTCGGGGCACCACATGGGGAATCAAAAATTTCAGCCGTGAAGATATTGAAGCCTAAATATAGAACCCATTTGACAGATGCCCACCTGGGTGACTGCATGCATATGGCTATCACTAACTATAATCCAGACATTGAAAGATTGGCAGAGAACATGTGGTGCCAACTCACACAATTTTTTTTTTTTTACTGTTTCCAGCTGTTTCCTCTTGGTTATATAACTTCCACAATCTCTTTGTGTTAAGTGTGCTCACGACCATCTCTCAGAGCTGAATGTGTCTCTCAAGGTAAAAAAGGTTTCGGACCACGGCTTTTAACCATGACACGACATATAGGGGGTAAATTTCGAATATTTTTACTTCTGCTTTTGGCATAAAAATAGTCACAGGACCTCTTTTTGACGAGCTTTGCGCAGCTGCCTTGGATTAGCAAAGTTTCTGATGAGGCACACATACCTCAATATAAATTAGGCCTCATCCACGTTTCTGTGTCAGTGACACGTCTGTTAAAAAAATGTACGTGTTTCATCCGTGAAGATGTTCGTGGAGGATCTGTGGTTGGTCCGTGTGTCCATTTTTACCATCCGCGTATCATCTGTAATTTACTGACGTTGCTCGGCTGAATATTCATTTCCAAAGAATCTCCAATTAGTCTCCAGTGAAAAACGGACACACCATGCAAGCCATCCGTGTTGTGTCCGTGATTTTCACTGACTCACAGACTTCAATGGGTGTGCTTGGTCTGCATCACGGATTAAAGTAGAGCATGTCTCCATGATTTTTTTACTGACCCACGGTCAGTAAAAAAAAAGATGCTGAAATGTGAACAGACACCATCAAATCAATGGGTACGCGAGCTGTCCGTGGAAAATGCGGATATCACACATCAATGAAAAACAAAAATGTGGACGAGGCCTTAGGGCTCATTCACACGAACTGTGCTGCCCGTTGCCGTATTGCGGACTGAATTTGCGGATCCGCAATACACGGGCACCATTCCATGTGCATTCCACGTCACGTATGTGGACCCATTCACTTTAATGGGTCCGCAAATCCAGAGATGCGGAACAGAACACTACGGAATCACTACAGAGTGCTTTTTATTGGGTTCCGTTTTGTGCCTCCACACCACAAAAAGATAGAACTGGCTCTATCTATTTGTGGAACGCACGCATCACGGACCCCATTCTAGTGAATGAGTCTGTCATCCCCATGCGGCTGCCGTCATCCCCATATGGTGCCCGTGCATTGCAGACCGCAATTTGCGGTCCACAGCACGGGCTTCACACAGTCGTGTGAACAAGCCCTTAGTCTAATCCTCTGGCTGCGCACGGTCTTTGTAAATAGGCCCTACAGTTTGCACAAGATCAAGTACTTTAAGTACTGTATGTATGTAAATGATATGTACTGTTTATAGTTACATGTTTAGCATGTTATACCGCGCAGTACTTGTCATTTTCACACAGTCCGGAATCTCCTTTGGTTGTACCTTTGCTCTCATAATTACCCATTACCTAAGAGGTCTGCACTTTTACTGCATAACAATGAGCGGCCTACTATATACCTGCAAGGAATGTAGGGACTGTAAATGATTATCCAGGCACATTGTGGAGATGGACAATGCACTTCGCAAAATATGGTTCTCGTATTTTTATTTTTAAAAGCATTTTTTGACCTGTTACATATTGTGTTCTCATAGCATATACAGTATTACGTTAATCCCTTAGTATTCATTATGTAGCTTTTACTCATATTATATTGCTAGCTGCATGCTATATGGAGAATACTGCCACCAAGGAAGAACTAGGTTGAGAAGAAGACCCATATAATGTTGTGTAGGTAGTGCAAGCTCCAATAAGTGGTGGCAGGTGCCTCCTGCCAAACTGCAAGGTGCAAGTGGCTCCTGAAGCTGCAACTTAAGGGCTCATGCACACGACCGTTGTTTTGGTCCGCATCCGAGCCGCAGTTTTGGCGGCTCGAATGCGGTCCCATTCACTTCAATGGGGCCACAAAAGATGCGGACAACACTCTGTGTGCTGTCCACATCCGTTGCTCCGTTCCGTGGTCCGCAAAAAAAATATAACCTGCCCTATTCTTGTCTGGGCTTTGCGGACAACAATAGGCAGTTATATTAAAGTCCAGAACGCACACAGACGCATCTGTGTTTTGCGTATCTGCGATTCGCGGACCGCAAAACACATAACGGTCGTGTGCATGAGGCTAAAGTCTCATGCCCTGCTGAGAATTGAAGGCGCCACAGTATCCTGTCCCTCTTTGATGACTGACATCTATGTAGGGTCTCTCTTTGTTCTTCCCAAAAGTACGCACCACATACTCATCAAGGTGTTTAGCTTGAGGAAAGGGAGGAGAGGAACACGGGCATGTGCCCTGGGCAACTCCAGCATTGCATATTAGGTTGGCCCTAATGAATTGTGGGTATAGCTCGGCCCAAAGCAGGAGCTCATTCAGCTCTTCTGACCATGGTGTCCACTAGTTTAACCATTTATGGACATGTCCCTGTGTAAAATGTACCCTACTGTTTTTTTACAGTACACGGTTTTTTGTTTATATATATATATATATTTATGACTTATTCTCAGGATGGGTCATCAGTATTATACCTGGGAGGGTCCGACACCAGGGCCCCCCACGATAAGCTGTTAGAAGAGGCTTTGAGCGCTCCAGCCTCTTCCTATGCCAGTGACATCACTGTACATCGTTCACATGGTCTAGTTGCAGCTCAGCCCCATTCAAGTTAATGCAGCTGAGCTGCAATACCAAGCACTGCCACTATATGATGTACGGTGCTGCGCTTGGAAAGATGCTGAGAGCCTGCATCACTCCCCAGAGCTCCTGTGAGAGCTGCTCCCTGAAACAGCGGATCAGCCGGGGTGCTGACACTTGGACCTCCACTGATGTGATAATGGTGACCTTGTCTGACGATGTCATCATTATCTTTTTTCCAGGATAGCCCCTTTAACAGCTGCAAATAGCGAATACCCAAATTCGGTTGTAGAAGCAATGTTTTTCAATAGGAAAATTCAGAAGATGACCAAAGGGAATATTGTAGAAAATTCAGGGGTTGGCAGCACTACTCATCCCACTCATTTGGGTACTGACCAGGAAATGGCTTACAAGCCAAATGGTGCGCGCAGATAGGGGTCCCAACTCATCCAGACAATTCAATAATCCGCAGCACTCGCCGGTAAATAATGAAAATAGTGGTGATTTATTCATTCAAGCAGCCAGTATACAGCGACGTTTCGACCTCAGTTGGTCTTTATCAAGCAGTGGTTGATAAAGACCAACTGAGGTCGAAACGTCGCTGTATACTGGCTGCTTGAGTGAATAAATCACCACTATTTTCATTATTTACCGGCGAGTGCTGCGGATTATTGAATTGTCCCAAAGGGAATATTGAACATGGCAGCTAATCTGCTCTTTCTAGACCTAGGAGTCCAGTGGTCCGCCCCTTGCAGGGATTGACAGCCTTTTCTGCACCAATGTGCACACAGAGATAGCTGGCTTTCACTGAGGAAGAGTGAGCCACAGACTTCTAAGCAGAGTAGTTATATAGAATCTTTCCCATAAGATTATATATCAGTCTGCTCAGCTCAGTTCATATAATAATTATTGATGTGATTCTGATGAGTCCATTTAATAGGGCTTGGGTCTAATTATGTGACACCATTGCAATTAGTGCTTGTTTAATTACCATCCTGGTGGGCTACATACAGACAGACCAAACGTTTGGACACACCTTCTCATTTAAAGAGTTTTCTTTATTTTCATGATTATGAAAATTGTAGATTCACACAGAAGGCATCAAAACTATGAATCAACACATGTGGAATTATATACATAACAAAAAAGTGTGAAACAACTGAAAATATGTCATATTCTAGGTTCTTCAAAGTAGCCACCTTTTGCTTTGATTGCTGCTTTGCACACTCTTGGCATTCTCTTGATGACTTCAAGAGGTAGTCACCTGAAATGGTCTTCCAACAGTCTTAAAGGAGTTCCCAGAGATACTTAGCACTTGTTGGCCCTTTTGCCTTCACTCTGCGGTCCAGCTCACCCCAAACTATCTCGATTGGGTTTAGGTCCGGTGACTGTGGAGGCCAGGTCATCTGGTGCAGCACCCTATCACTCTCCTTCATGGTCAAATAGCCCTTACACAGCCTGGAGGTGTGTTTGGGGTCATTGTCCTGTTGAAAAATAAATGGTGGTCCAACTAAACGCAAACCGAATGGAATAGCATGCTGCTGCAAGATGCTGTGGTAGCCATGCTGGTTCAGTATGCCTTCAATTTTGAATAAATCCCCAACAGTGTCACCAGCAAAGCACCCCCACACCATCACACCTCCTCCTCCATGCTTCACGGTGGGAACCAGGCATGTAGAGTCCATCCGTTCACCTTTTCTGCGTCACACAAAGACACAGTGGTTGGAACCAAAGATCTCAAATTTGGACTCATCAGACCAAAGCACAGATTTCCACTGGTCTGATGTCCATTCCTTGTGTTCTTTAGCACAAACAAGTCTCTTCTGCTTGTTGCCTGTGTTAATTCATAGTTTTGATGCCTTCAGTGTGAATCTACAATTTTCATAGTCATGAAAATAAAGAAAACTCTTTGAATGAGAAGGTGTGTCCAAACTTTTGGTCTGTACTGTACATTGATCATATTGCTCAAAGTTACAACACCTCTACGTATAGGTTTCCATCTAGTTTGGGTTCAACCTTTTGAGATTATCATATCCCAGTGGTTGCTTGGTTACCCTACTGGTGGTACGTATACTGAGCGTACTGCTCATAGTGATATATATCTGTTACATAGGTCCCCACTTGCCACTATATTACCTATATAAACCAGTTTAGGGCATCCCACTCCTCTCTACCCCACTAGCTATTAGGCTAGGGTTAGATAGGGATAGATTTGAAGGCAGTGGGGTCGCTCTTTTCAGGGTGGCTATTCTGATTTAGGTACGGTGACTCAGGGTCAGTTTTTCCCTTAACAGCTAAGTATCATGATATCTTTGGGATACGCTCCCTGTCGGCACCCATAGCTTATGATTTGAGGCACCTGTTTTATCATTCATCAATTTGAATATTTATCTTTGTTGTTCATTGGTTTAACATATTATTAATAAAGGTTATATTTCAGGGTGGGTCTCTTTTTTCATTCTGTGAATCTGTAAGGGTCAGCCCCTAGAAACACCAAGTTACATTGCTAGTGATTAGGTTTGACACAGGCTGTGATGCCTTCCTCCAGCCACAAGAGGGCGGTGTGTCGCTGAGTAAGAGTGAAATGAAGTTGTTGGTTCCAGAGGATGTAGGAGGAGTGCAAGTTCCCGGTCTTTGGAGATCTGGAGAGAGGCGTCCTTGCTGATGTGAGCAGAGAGCTTGGCTGCTGTGGGACAGAGCAACAGAGACTGTAAAGTGATTCTTCCTAGCTGCTGTGGGACAGATCAACAGAGACTGTAAAGTGGCTTCAAGCTATAAAGAATGACAACATCAATCCTCTTCTATAATGTCAGGGATTTTATTGTTCACTATACGAGATAGGGACATCCACTTTGTTCTGCTAATGTCCATTTCCCCTCCCCTCCCTTCCTCCCTCTCCCATCCAACCTTTTTATGATGTACTTATTTGTTTTTCAAATTGTATGTACAAAATGCTTTATACCTGTGTATACTTGTTATTCCTATTTCTATATATTTGTTTCAAGAATGGAATGACGTAATTCCAGTATTGAATATTCATGCTGATTAACATATGATTATACTTTTGTTGCTGTGTAAAAATGAGAATTTATATGTTTTAAGAAAAAAATCAATAAAACTATAATTTACACAGAGACTGTAAAGTGATTCTTCCTAGCTGCTGTGGGACATATCAACAGAGACTGTAAAGTGATACTTCCTGGCTGCTGTGGGACCGATCAACAGAGACTGTAAAGTGTGTCCGAGAGGAGTGATATTGTTAAATTCAGAGATCAGTTACATTCGGGTTACTCTGAACTATGTCGATGCCTGTACCTGCAATCTAGACAGAGAAAGGAAAAGACAGCGCTGGGACAAGCAAGCGTCCGGATCAGGAGCCAGACTACCCCTGCCTCCACGTACCAGACCAAGACAAGCAACTACCTACAGAACTGTGCACCTACAGAGTGTGCACCAGTGCTAATCTATGATAGCTCATAGAGCAGGATACTTTAGTCAGTGCGTTGTAGAAACGTGCCCTGGGTAGCAGGGACAGACAGGAAAATAGTAGAGGAGAGTAGCCTGTATTTTTATGTGCTTGTTGGTTGGGGCACAATTTTTTAATGCAAAGTTCAGTTATCCTTTATGTAACTTTATGTAAACTTGTTATCACTGTTCCTGTCATTTGTCGATTGCGCCCCTGGTGCATCGGTACAATACTGTTAATCTGATTTTCCGGCCGTTATATCTTGTTTTTTAATAAAGCCGGTATTTGCTTCAGCCTCCTTGTCTGCTGTACTGTATTTGAACCCTGCCCTGCAGTCTCTTCCTCCTCTGACTGCTAAAAATCCATGTAATAATAGTCAACTGTAAATGCACAAACTAATCAAAAAGTAAAACTGCAGTTATTTTCCCAATGAAGGAAAGATTTCCCATCCATAGATATTAAGAATACGATTCTACAAGGGTGGAATAAAATAAGACAAGTAACTCCTAACGAGACGTGGAGGGAAACTCATTTTAGGATGATACACAAAGCTATTTATGGGTTCCAATTTACTACACACACTTCATCACAGAGTAGATTAAACGAATGTCCTAAATGTCACCTAAAGGGGTCTGATTTATTTCACAGAATTTGGTCTTGTCCAGAAGCAGAGAAATATTGGAGGATGATCATGCACCAAATTAAACACCATCTTAAGATGTCAGTAGCATCGAATCCTGAATTACTTTTGTTTCATGTGGCTCCAGAAGGGTCCAGAATATCTCCTCTTATACATCTACTGATTCTGGCAGCTAAGAGGTGCCTCTTCAGAGAATGGCTGCATTCTAGTGTACCTTCACCAAACGATGTATTAACTCATGTTAAATTATGTTTTGAGATGGAAAAAACTGAAGCGGAGAGATTAAAAGGAAAACACATCAATACATTCTTTCACAGATGGGAATATTTTATTAGAATTGTTATTGCAGGCAATGAAATGAGGGAAGTGATGACGTCATTTATACACTCAGAATGGTACCTGAAGAAAAAGATCGCAAACCAGCTAGGAAGGCTACATGTTGACTAATGGAAGTTAGAGAACGAGCAGACAGGATAGGCACCTAAGGGAGGGAGGGAAGTTTTTCTGTGTAATGGGGATAACCTGTTTGTTTGTTAATTTCTGTATAGTACTTAACAAATGTACTAAATAACGTGTACTGAATTGTACGTGAAATCATTGTGCTACACAGCTATTATATACAATATATATTTAAATGTATAAACTCCAATAAAGAGTATATAAAAAAATAATAAAAAAAGTAAAACTGTTCATCATTGATAATAATTGTCTGATCATAGTGCAAAGTGATCAGTATCATTTATTAACTATATATAGTTGATATCTATTGAACTGCATTACGACTATGATTATCAATCCTAGCACATACAATACATGTAAAAGTTTTAAAGATTCTCTAGGTACTGGTACAGTGCCAAGTAACTGACGCAAGGAAAATGTGGTGCCCATATTCAAAAAGGATCTAGGTCCTCTACAGGTGTTATGGATTACTGTCTGCTGTTCAGCAAATAAACCAGAGATCCTGTTAGAACCCAGCTGTGTGTTGTCTCAGTATTGATCTCTCAGTATACGTATACTTTAACATTAATTAATTTGGAGCAGTACATCAACTGAACTGGCAGCTTGACCAGAACCAGAACACAGGTAAATATGGACCAGTATGTGAATGTAAATAATAAGTGATAACCAGCATGGGTTTACCAAGGACAGAAGTTGTCAGACTAACCTGATTTATTTTTATGAGGAGGCGAGTAGAAGCCTGAACAGAGGGGGCGGCAATGGATGTAGTGTTTCGGGATTTTGCAAAGGCTTTTGATACTGTCCCTCATAGACGTTTAATAGTCTATAGGCTTGGAAAGTATAGTTTGTTGTTGGATTGAAAACTGGCTGAAGGACAGCGTCCAGAGAGTTATGGTCAATGATTCCTATTCAGAATGGTCCCGGGTTATAAGTGTTGTACCCCAAGGTTCAGTGCTGGGCCCTCTATTATTAAATTTATTTAGTAATGATATCGAGGATGGGATTAATAGCACCATTTCTATTTTCGCAGATGACACCAAGCTATGTAGTACTTTACAGTCTATGGAAGATGTCCATAAACTACAAGCTGACTTGAACACTCTGAGTGATTGGGCATCGACTTGGTAAATGAGGTTCAATGTGGACAAATGTAAAGTTATGTATCTTGGTAGTAATAATCTCTGTGCTTCATATGTCCTAGGTGATGTAACACTGGGGGAGTCACTTATAGAGAAAGATTTGGGTGTCCTTGTGGATGGTAGATTAAATAACAGCACACAATGTCAATCAGCTGCTTCTAAGGCCACCAGGATATTGGCATGCATTAAACGAGGCATGGACTCGCGGGGCAGGGATGTAATATTACCACTTTACAAAGTGCTGGTGCAGCCTCATCTGGAATATGCAGTTCAGTTCTGGGCACCAGTCCATAGAAAGGACGCTCTGCAGCTGGAAAAAGTACAGAGGAGAGCGACTAAAATGATAAGGGGCATGGAGGGTCTTATTACATTTATTTAGTCTTGAGAAGAGATGTCTAAGGGGGGACATGATTAACCTATACAAATATATAAATGGGCCATACAAACAATATGGTGAAAAACTGTTCAATGTAAAATGCCCTCAAAACACATGAGGGCACTGCCTCCGACTGGAGAAGAAAAGGTTTAGTCTCCAGAAGCGTCAAAGATTTTTCACTGTAAGAACTGTGGAATAGACTTCCTCAGAACGTGGTCACAGCAGGAACAGTGGACAATTTTAAAAAGGGTTTCGATGAATTCTTAAAAGGAAATCATATTAATGCTTATGAAACTGTGTAGAAATCTGAGTTTTACTTCCTTCTGGGATTCGCGTCCCCACTTATCCCTTGTTGAACTTAATGGACTTATGTCTTTTTTGAACCGTATCAACTATGTAACCATGCGAGAGATCTTTAAAATTGTTCTGGATAAACAAATCTTTACATTTTAGAAAAATACTAATAATTTTAAGAAAATATGTACAACCATTTCTGATAACTTTGTGCATCTGCACAAGGCAAAACTAATTTGTCACTATGGTGCTACCCTAGCTTCTGGTGTCTTTTCTAGGTAAGCCAGCACTAGTAGTGGGTCCAGAACATGGAAAAGACACAAATCTTTCCATTAGGGCTCTTGCACATGGCATTTTGTGGAATGGAAAGTCCGGCCCATAATAGAACATTCCTATCCTTTTCTGTAATATGGACATGTTCTATATTGTTGCAGGTGCCACAGAACGGACAAACGGATGCGGACGGTGTGCTGTTGGCATCTTTTGCGGCCCCACTGAATGGCTTCTCATCCAACACGCAAAAAATGCGGATCAGATGCGGAGTAAAACAACAGTCATGTGCATGAGCCCTTATACTTTTTCTCTGTAGGATGCACTCTTGGTTGTGACTTACAAATACTGATGCAAAATTCTGACCAAATACTGACCATGTGAAAGTGGCCCAAAGAATTAAAGCACCTTGTCAGGCATGTGCCTCCTATCTGCTACTTTCTACACATTCGTGTCAATAGAAAGCCTATTCCAGAATGTCAGTCATTTAGTCTGCCGGGTACATTACAGCAGCGTGATAACTGGTTTGTAAGCTTGCATTACAGAATTTCCCATTTTATGGTTTACACAGTACACAATGAGAGAGCTCCAGCACCAGAAAGGCATTACTGACTCTCAGACATGTCATGCACACTTGTGACATATTTTTAAGTCTTTACTTCTCATCTTTCCCAAATTTACAAAGACAAACTATTGTATTTAACGTAGGTGGCATGAGGCTGTACAGACGAGCCATTGTGTCTGTGTAAACCGTGGCTTCTTTGCTCTTCCGAGAATGTCTTTAAAAAGGTTTTTCAAGATTTTTATACTGATGACCTATTCTCAAGGAGGTCATCAGTATCTGATTATGGGGGTCTGACACCCAGGACTTCCTCCAATCAGCTGTTTCAGAAGGCACTGGCGCTCCTGTGAGCTCCGCTGCTTTCTCACAGCTCACCAAGATCAGCACCATACATTGTATAGCAGCTGTGCTTGGTATCGCAGCTCAACCCTATTCACTTCAATGGGGCTGAGCTGCGACTAGGCCAAATGAATGTGTCGTCACTGGCCTAGCTAAGACATGGCCTTCTCAAACGGCTGATTGGTGGGGGTCCCAGGTGTTGGACCCCCACTAATCAGATAACTGAGGACCTATCCAGAGGATAGGTCATCAATATTTAAATCTCGGAAAACCCCCCTTTAAAACTGTGCTTGAGACTGGGAAACTGATTTGCTTGAACTCTTAAAGGTTTTTTCCCAGGATTTTTATATTGATGCCCTATCCTCAGGATAGGCCCTGAATATCAGATTATTGGAGGTCCGATATCCCGATCAGCTTGTTACTTTGTAGCTCTGTCATTGGAAGTTGGAGCCAGGACTACACATCTCTGTCCATTGTGTAGTCAATAGATTAGGTTACTGCACTGCTGCTTGCATTCTCTTCATCTGGAGCAGTGCCAAAGTAACCAGCACCACTACACAACAGCTTATCGTCAGGGCTGCCGGATGCCTGCCAATCAGATATTGATGGCTATCCTGAGGAGAGGCTATCCTGAGAATGATTCCTGTGGTTTTGTTCTATGGTAACATCCAGTTCTCTGAACAGACCTTTCTGGACTCCGATTCTGCTGGTGACTTCTTGTATCAAGTCTTAGAGACACCATTCCACACATAGCCTATCCTGAACACCCATGGATTTCCAGAAATCCTGCAATTTCCTCTGTTAGGGTGCACTCTGTTTGTGGCTTTTAAAGGGCCAGTGCACATGTCCTAATTTTGGTTTAGGGTTGTCTGATCTTCCGTGCCTGACCTCTGTATGCTGACTGTGTTGAACTTGTGACCCTGTGCTGCCTGCACCTACATGTGGCCTCTGACTGGTGTCTTTTGACCTACCTGGGTCCTCTGTCACTGAACAAACAGAACTCCAAGAGGTGTTCTCTGTAGTGAAGTCCAGATCCATGTATAGGGCGAAAGAGTAAAAACCGGGGGGGGGTCACATAATGCCATTAGGAGTAGCACTGAGCCATGTCCATTCAGTGACATAGTGGGTCTACACCCACAGCCATTTCGCCAGCCATTTATGCCCTTCAGTCAATATGTTACATCCTCTGTAAATTGTATTTTTTTTAAATGACTGAAAGACATTTCAACCAACTTCAAAAGCATCAAGTTCAGCTGCATTCAGTTAACTGGGTGTAATGGCAGATACAGTATTTCTTCTCAGAGCACTGCCTTTATGTGCATCTAATTGTCCTGATCATACTAATATGACAAGGAATTATAATGCTGTAATTACTCTGTGCTGATGTGGAAGACAAATGCAGGTGCAGTCTATGGTGTCGCACTGCAACGTGTGACATACTGCGACGCGACAGTCACAGAAAATCCATTCGCAGTCACAGCATGTCGCATGTTGCAGTGCAACACCATAGACTGCCTTTATAAAAATTGTCGCGCGACATTGGTGTGACAAATGTTGCAGTGTAGTTGTGCATAAGTCGCGCGACAAATGTCGTCGTGTAGACCTAGCCTAAGGGATCATGCACGCGAATGTGTGCCGGCCGTTCCACGCATTGGGGACCGCAATTTGCAATCCACAATGCACGGGCAACATCCATGCGGCTACCGCAGACAGATGCAGACCTATTCAATTTGAATGGGTCCGTAATCTGTCCGCACTGCAAAAAACATGTTCTATTTTTTGCGGTTCGGAGGCACGGAGAGAAACTCTACGGAATCACTCCATAGTGCTTCCGTGGGGTTCTGTGCCTCCGTTCCGCACCACACCTACCGGATTGCGTACCCATTCAAGAGAATGGATCCGTATCCGTGATGCGGTACACAAACGGCCGGGGCCTGTATTTTGCAGACCCACTGTTTGCGGGCCGCACTATGGACCCGGCTGGCACACCGTTCGTGTGCATGAGATGTGCTGCCAGCAAACGATTTTATGTGCCACATAAAAGATGCAGTCACCCGAAGTGTTTACTAATGGCATTGGGTAATCTGAGGCATAGTAACACAGGGCGGTTATTGGGAATGAGCATTCATATGGAGATGAAAATCACTTGAAAAAAACTGCAAAAGCTTCAACAACGTTCATTTTGAAAAAACTAAAACAAAAAACAAAGACAAAAATGATTATCATTAACAAACAAAAAAATGCCACTAGGCAAAAATGCCCTGCATTTCATATCCCATAGATTTTAACCTTTTCAAGGCGGGGTGATTTTCCATTTTTTCGTTTCCATTGTTTACTCCTAGCCCTCCCAAAACCATAACTTTTTTATTTTTTTTCTCACATAGCCGTATTAGGGTTTGTATTTTGCAGGACAAGATGCACTTTATTATGGCACCATTTACAGTTGCTTACAATGTAGTGGTAAGTGGAAAACAAAAATTCCAAATGGGGTGGAATTATAAAAAAAACACCACTCTGCCACAGTTTTATAGTTTTTTTTATGTGGTAAAAAACTGACCTGTTACTTTTATTCTCCAGGTCACTATGAATACAACAATACCACATATGTGTCGTTAAAAACATTGGAAAAGCAAATTTTCCTTTGTATTGTCATATTCTGACCCCATAACTTTTTTATTTTCATTTGTGTACTTTTCATTGTATGTCTTTTTGATCACTTTTTTTTGTGGGAAGTGAGGCGACCAAAAAAAGGTGAGCAGGCAGCATTTCTAAATGCGGTCTGGAAGGGGTTACGCTAACATCTGAAGCTGGTGTTTTTACCACTAAAACCACAAGTGCAAAAAACGAAAAACGAAAGCCTGATTTTAGGCTATGGCCATATGGTCATGTTTCTGCATGTGTGTTTGATAAGCCAAAATCAGGACTGAATCAGAAAAGGAGAGAAAGTATAAAGGACAGTTATGATTTCTTTGTTCAATTCACTCCTGGTTTTAGCTTCTAGAATTGCATGCAGAATCCTGACTGTGTGACCGTACCCTTATTCTTCTGATACCTAGTATGACACCTAGTGTCATGTGTCTGTTGTTGGTTTCAGTTTCACAATGTGAATTTAACCCCTTCAGGACCCTGCCATTTTTCACCTTAACAACCCAGGACGAGAATGGTCGTCCTCAATGGCCGGTACTTTGCACCCCCAGGATGAGCATTCTCGTCCTGTGGTCCTCCCTTCCCCCATGTGCGTTGCTGCGATCAGCAGCATGGATCCGGCTGTTACCGACAGTCGGATCTGTGTTGCATCCACCAGCATCGGTGATAACGCCAATGCCGGTGGATTAACCCCTCCTATGCCCGGCAAGAGGAGACCAGCGCTGCCTGGCCCTGTCAATCAAGTGTAGCAGGAGCTCCTAGAGGCTCATTTGCGTATTATAAAAGTTATTTTTTCTCAATAACGGTGGCACGCAGTGAGCTGGCACTAATATACACTGAACAAAAATATAAACGGAACACTTTCGGTTTTGCTCCCATTTTGTATGACCTGAACTCAAAGATCTGGAACATTTTCTACATACACAAAAGATCCATTACTCTTAAATATTGTTCACAAATCTGTCTAAATCTGTGTAAGTGAGCACTTGTCCTTTGCCGAGATAATCCATCCAACCTCTCAGGTGTGGCATACCAAGGTGCTGATTAGACAGCATGAATATTGCACTGGTGTGCCTTAGCCTTCCAACAATAAAAGGCCACTCTGAAATGTGCAGTTTGATCACACAGCACAATGCCACAGATGTCGCAACGTCTGAGGGAGCGTGCAATTGTCATGCAAGAATGTCTACCAGAGCTGTTGCCCGTGCAATGAATACTGACTGGTTTTCTGACCCTTCCCCCAGTAAGGCAAAACTGTGCACATTTCAGAGTGGCGGTTTATTGTGGGCAGTCTAAGGCACACCTATGATATTCATGCTGTCTAATCAGCACCTTGATATGCCACAACTGTGAGGTGGATAAAAGGAGAAGTGCTCCCTAACACAGATTTAGACAGATTTGTGAATAATATTTGAGTGTAATGGGTCTTTTGTGTATGTAGAAAATGTTTCAGATCTTTGAGTTCAGCTC
This sequence comes from Bufo gargarizans, assembly GCF_014858855.1. Classification (NCBI taxonomy): domain Eukaryota; kingdom Metazoa; phylum Chordata; class Amphibia; order Anura; family Bufonidae; genus Bufo; species Bufo gargarizans. The sequence goes on from NC_058083.1 coordinate 195,107,891, forward strand.
ATGCAAAATGGGAGCAAAACCGAAAGTGTTGCGTTTATATTTTTGTTCAGTGTATATATATACATATATGTAAGATATTCACCTCTCTCGCACTCCCGTGTTGCCAAAAAGGGTCCTCGTGGAGCTGCGGGACAGGTTACGCATGTCTCCATTGATACACCAGCTCTGACCCCTTTGCGAACTGACGCGGGGATGCGTTCGCATGTACGCCAGAGGGGAAGACCACATGGCTTTTAGGGACAGCTTGGCCGGGCTAGTGGGAGTGCGCTGCGACCGAGCTTGTCTCCGGTGCCTATTGCAGATTCCCTTCCGTTGTCCATGTCTTGCGCACTCTCGCAGAGCCTGTCGTGCATCCGCGTGTACATTCGAAAATGAGTTCTTAGGGGATACGCAGTCACATGTACGCGCTTATGCGCTTCCCCAACCAGCGAAGGGAATAGCACCTGGCCGCAAGTTCAAAATAGATTAGGTGCCGGCATTGGTCTAATTGACTAATGACCTACCAAAGCCTTGTACACAGGTGTGAGGCAGGATCATGACCTATGGGGAGTGGACACTTGGCGCCCTGGGGTTTGTTAGCAGGCACATAAAAAGTGGCCTCCCAGGTCGGTCAGTGCCCACTGTTATCCTTCCTTATCCAGGTGCAGGTCAGTACTGCTAGCTACTTTGTCCGTTTCAGTGGGACCCAGGACCCGGGACTTTCCGTGACGCATCAGTTTACCTGGCAAGTTGCACAGAGACTTATTTACGGATTGGGACTACTCCTGGCTTTCCTGTTTGCCTGATATTTGCCCAGTGAAGTTTACCTGGACTTTGTTTTTGTTGATAAACCCCTTTGACTTCATCCTCACTGGTCTGTTTCGTTGGTGCCTTGCATTATTATATGTGTATATATATATATATATATATATATAACCTTCTAACTATTACTTCTTTAAAAAAAAAGGCACAGATGAAAAAATATATATCTGCACAAAAAAATGCTGAACAGTTGATTACGGACTGATCAGCGCTTGGCGTTCACAGCTCGCACACAGAAAAAGTGGTGCAAAGCAGAAAAAAAGGGCAGATAATAGTGACAAAAAAAGTCACAACTTGTTCGCTGTAGGCAAAATAGGAAGGGGGGATAGGGATTAGGGCTTTGGAAGGGGGGATGGATTAGGGATCTGGAACTGCTGCTGCTGCAAAAAAATAAATACTGCAGCAGATGTTCCAGATTTTATTCTTTCTTCTTCTTTACAGGTACCAGTAAAATTAGTGGTGGTGAACCACAAGTCCCAGCAGATACAGCACAGAGGGGCACAGGTCCAGTCTGACTGCAATCTCCAGCTAGAATGGCTGCATGCAGAGGGGTTCTTCCTGTTCCCTCTGCTGCTGTAGCGCTGCAATTGGCTGGAGCGTTGTTCCAGCCTACAGCAGCCCTGGTAGGGGACGCCAAACACTGGAGTAGACATTTATCTTGGAGGAGACAGGTGCTGACTAGTTCAGCACCGGTCACCTCCACATGACACTGCCTCTGCCCCACCTGCAGCTCCATGCTGCTTCCGGAGCTGCGATATGCCGGTCTTCATTGACCGGCCAATCGCAGCGCTTGGAGCTGCAGGGGGGCGGAAATATGCAATGCTGCTCTTACCCGGCATGGATGCCTGCCGGTAAGAGCAGCCATCGCGCTCTGGTTCCCCCGCGATCCTGCCCCAGGACCCGGCGGACCTTTCGCTGGTCCTTAAGTCCTGTCCAACTGCACCGTACATGCACGGTGCGGGTCCTCTACGGGTTAATTAATTTATTGCTAACCGTGTAAATCAACCATTCTTAAATAACAGGAGCAGAATATTAAATGAAGAAGTCATCACACACTGGGATTTTCTTTGGTGTGTACATACTATATACAAGTCAGGCAACTTCCTCTTTCTTTTCCCCTTTTCATACAGTATGTGGCAATTTGTATACTGTATTTCTCCAGATTGAAGCATTTTCAGTTATTGTAGTGGTGATTTTTTCCTGTGAACCATTGCCAGGACTTCTTACACATTCGATCTGCATGTAAAAACCATATGTTTGCCACATATATTTATTAATTATGCCTAATATCCAGGGGTTTTCTGATCTTGCCGATATCTGTAAATGAACATCAGCATTCCAAAAGTATGATGAGGTGAAATAATGTAATTTTCTTTTCTGTTTACTGACCAACATATCACACTTTTTTTTGCATTGTCACAAGAAAAAAGAAAATCAATTTACTCAAGTGCATCGTATGTTTGGAGTGCTTAAAGGGGATATGCCATGGGGGGCGGAGTCAGTGCTCAAGCCGGATGGCCGCGTCTTGCTGAGCTTACATGTCGTTACCTGCAGTGGAGGCAGCTAATTTCAGCTCACATTGGCAGAGATGGTCAAAATCGGAGGACCGAAGCAAGGGGACTTGGGGGAGACCACCAAACCCACTTCGCAGACCTCGGGTATGGCAAAATACCTGAAAAAAATACCGGGAGCTGCAGCTCAGAAGGAGACCAAGATGGTGACGGCTGCGTGCTGCTCCCAGGAGGCAGCTACAGAGGGTATGTCGGAGAGTGAACATGAGGGGGAGGAAAGCGCTGTACTCTGCAGCCTCCCAGTCTTACACCGTTTTATCAAGCAGGCATTAGAAGAGTCTTTGGGGCCAATTAATCACAAACTATCAGTGGTGGCTCAGGAAATACAGCAAATTGGCCACCGGGTGGAATCCCTGGAAAATGTACAGGCCTCGTGTATTGAGCACAGCACAGCAGTCTCTCAATCTCTCACCCTGTATCAAACCCACAATAACTCCTTATATGCATCTCTTGAAGACCAAGAAAATTGCAGTAGGAGAAACAATCTCAGATTTAGAGGTCTCCCTGAAACAGAGGTGACAAGTGAAATCCTGACAGCTATCATGCAGATTGCTGGGATACTGCTGGGTGAAGAAAAGGCAGCCTCCATTTCTATTGAAAGGGCTCACAGAGCGCTGCGTCAACGCCCCAGATACTCTAAACCACCTAGGGACATTATATGCCGATTCCTGAACTTTCAAGACAAGGAGATGATTCTGGCAGCTGCTGCCAGAATCATGATTCTGCCAGATGATCATGATTCTGGCAGATCAATACATAATATTACACTGGGCAGAGCGCTTACAGTACAGACCAAATGTTTGGACACACCTTCTCATTCAAAGAGTTTTCTTTATTTTCATGACTATGAAAATTGTAGATTTACACTGAAGGCATCAAAACATGAATTAACACATGTGGAATTATATACATAACAAAAATGTGTGAAACAACTGAAAATATGTCGTGTTCTAGGTTCTTCAAAGTAGCCACATTTTGCTTTGATTACTGCTATGCACACTCTTGGCATTCTCTTGATGAGCTTCAAGAGGTAGTCACCTGCAATGGTTTTCACTTCACAGGTGTGCCCTGTCAGGTTTAATAAGTGGGATTTCTTGCCTTATAAATGGGGTTTGGACCATCAGTTGCGTTGTGGAGAAGTCCAGGTGGATACACAGCTGATAGTCCTGCTGAATAGACTGTTAGAATTTGTATTATGGCAAGAAAAAAGCAGCTAAGTAAAGAAAAACGAGTGGCCATCATTACTTTAAGAAATGAAGGTCAGTCAGTCCGAAAAATTGGGAAAACTTTAAAAGTGTCCCCAAGTGCAGTCACAAAAACCATCAAGCACTACAAAGAAACCGGCTTACATGCGGACCGCCCCAGGAAAGGAAGACCAAGAGTCGCCTCTGCTGCGGAGGATAAGTTAATCCGAGTCACCAGCCTCAGAAATCGCAGGTTAACAGCAGCTCAGATTAGAGACCTGGTTAATGCCACACAGAGTTCTAGCAGCAGACACATCTCTAGAACAACTGTTAAGAGGAGACTGTGTGAATCAGGCCTTCATGGTAGAATATCTGCTAGGAAACCACTGCTAAGGACAGGCAACAAGTAGAAGAGACTTGTTTGGTCTAAAGAACACAAGGAATGGACATTAGACCAGTGGAAATCTGTGCTTTGGTCTGATGAGTCCAAATATGAGATCTTTGGTTCCAACCACCGTGTCTTTGTGCGACGCAGAAAAGGTGAACGGATGGACTCCACATGTCTGGTTCCCACCGTAAAGCATGGAGGAGGAGGTGTGATGGTGTGGGGGTGCTTTGCTTGTGACACTGTTGGGAATTTATTCAAAATTTAAGGCATACTGAACCAGCATGGCTACCACAGCATCTTGCAGCGGCATGCTATTCCATCCGGTTTGCGTTTAGTTGGACCATCATTTATTTTTCAACAGGACAATGACCCCAAACACACATGTGTTAATTCATAGTTTTGATGCCTTCAGTGTGAATCTACAATTTTCATAGTCATGAAAATAAAGAAAACTCTTCGAATGAGAAGGCTGTGTAAGGGCTATTTGACCATGAAGGAGAGTGATGGGGTGCTGCGCCAGATGACCTGGCCTCCATAGTCACCGGACCTGAACCCAATCAAGATGGTTTGGGGTGAGCTGGACCGCAGGACCGCAGAGTGAAGGCTAAAGGGCCAACAAGTGCTAAGCATCTCTGGGAACTCCTTCCATACTGTTGAAGACCATTTCAGGTGACTACCTCTTGAAGCTCATCAAGAGAATGCCAAGAGTGTGCAAAGCAGTAATCAAAGCAAAAGGTGGCTACTTTGAAGAACCTAGAATATGACATATTTTCAGTTGTTTCACACTTTTTGGTTATGTATATAATTCCACATGTGTTATTCATAGTTTTGATGCCTTCAGTGTGAATCTACAATTTTCATAGTCATGAAAATAAAGAAAACTCTTTGAATGAGAAGGTGTGTCCAAACTTTTGGTCTGTATTGTATATTGGTATACCAAGACCTTTCCCCTCACACCTTACAGAAGAGAAGAGCTCTAAGACCGGTCACAAGCAACCTTAGAGAGAAAAAGATTCTGTACCAATGGACTTTTCCCTTTGGATTAGCATTTACTTTCTCAGGCAAACGCGTGTTTATCACTTCATATGCGGCTCTCCCTGTTGCCTATGCAGCCTTGGACATTCCACCTCTAGAGATAGAAAATTGGGATAGAGTCTCAGATATGTCAGCTTTACCTGCCCTCCCTAATTTTCAACCTTGGGAACAAGCAGCTGCTCCTAAACAACAATGGACTAAGTGGAAGAATGACGTCTTGGCTCCAAAAAAGTCTTCATTGCCCCTGAATGACACTTGAATCTACGGGCTCTTAACTATGGGCTACATTTTTTGCTTTTCCCTTTTTAGAGGCCATTGCAAGGTCTTTATGTTTTCTTTCCTTTTTCATGTCTACTATCCTTTTGCCATGTCATGCCCTCATGACAACTTCCTCTCTACACCCTCCGTATGCTCCGCTATCTGGTACTTCCTCCTTCATATCTCCCTGTCGCCTACTGTTAGCGGTTTCTCTCAGGCAGGTTTATGATGGTTATATGATGAGGCATCAGACCTCCAACCCGTGAATATTTCCCTGTGCAATGAATATCAGGTTTGCTTCTGATCAGGAGATAAATATCAACCTAGACTCAACTTAGATTGTTAAATATCTGAAATCTTTATTTCCCAGCACATATTTATAAGGCTTATTGGGGGTGGGAGCATATTGTCTCTCAAGATCCAATTGGAACAATCCTGGTAGTTCTTAGCAGGCCTTGGGAAACATGTTTGTCAAGATACAGTTGAAACTTTATTAAACAATACTAGTATCTGCTATATACAATACATGAAAAGGGTTATTTTAAATTGAACAGGTTTACTCTACATGCTAATAAGTTGAATAAGTTGCTGTCATTGTATGTGAGGTGAGATGTTAAATAGCCTTTCGTTAAGGCAGGCTGCTATTGTGTCCAGCAACTCGCAGAGGTTGTGAGATATGTTAATTCGAGGTATTGCATTCCACAAGGGATGAGGTTTGTATAATATCTATGTTTAATCTATGATGTTTTAAAAGTAAGATTATGAATAATCCCTTTCACCTACCTAGGCTTCACAATTCATCTCTATCAAGTTATGAGGCTCTAATCGCCTCCCTAGACCTGCAGGTCTATAAGATTGAAGGTTATGGTGGCGGCTCACTGCAACCCAAAAAATGGAATAAGGTGCTCAATCCAAACGGAGCGTACCCGACGCTCGTGGTAAGAGTAAGAGAGTTAGGATAGAGGGATGGCACTCTAGTCATAGACAGTGCATGGAATAGAAATATTTATTAATATTTATTATCAGCTGGCTGGTTATGCCAGGAGGTGATGATAAAAGGAATATATAATAAAATACAGTAAAATACAATGTAGGAGATGAGCCTTCAATTAGATACTCCTAGTAAAATCAAATAGACATAATACATATGAAGATAAAATACCGTATTGTATAGGTAGTGAACAAAATAATCAAATGAAAAAATAATCAAATGAAAAAATAATTAAAAAAATATATTAAAAAACTAAGATAGAAAAAATAAAAACTCTTTAAATGTAAAAGTCTGAGGTAGTGGTATGGTCAGAGTTCTGTAAACGTGCTGGAGATAAATGTAGGTAGCTGATCCAATGGTATCCCCAAAGTAGAATAATTAAGTCAATTAGGTCGGTAGGTGGGGACCTCTTTTAAGAGGTATAGTAGTGTTATGTTCTGCCCTTTTGTCCCGGGTATATAAGGTGTACACCTATAATTTAAGGGTTAATCCAATATTGGTACTGGTCACTCTTCTTCTCAGATTGATGGAAACAGTTTTACTTAGGTAGAGAGTGGTCCAGTAGTCATAAGTTGATTTATATATACTGCTTGATTAGCAGGTACATTACCCTCCTTCGATCGGCTGGTGAGTGGCTCCCGGCAGGCGTGCGGCGTCCACGTGTGTTGTTCCCGCTCGCAGGGCGGGATGCTCTGCCTATTCGTTCCTGCGGGTGTTCGTCACTTCCGGTGACGTCACCTATACTCACTCGCTTTCCCGCTTGTTTCTCGTCGGCGTTCCACGTGGGGGCCTGACATTTCCCCCCAAGTCCTATGGGACGCCCACATAGTTTCTATAAGAGGGAAGTTGAATAGCCTCTTCTCCTTCCTTAAGAAGGAGTCAGAGAAAAGATTATCTGCTTTATTGTCACAAATACACATTTTGGAAAAGGCTCATAAACAATCCCTATTGGTGCGGCACCTAGCAGAACTTTCTTCTCTTAGGACTGAACTGAAAAATGTTCTCAATGAACGATCAGCTAAGTTTTATTTATCCTCTCAGCAAAAATTCTTTGCTCATGGTAACAAGGCGTCAAAGTTTATGATGCATAGAATAAAACAAAGAAGAAATTCCTGCTATGTTCATTGCATTAAATCACCACAGGGTTCACAATTATTTAGAGCAGAGGAAATTGCGAAGTCTCTATATAACCTTCCCCTCTCAGAACTACCAGATCCCCTCTTGGGGAGAGAGGCCAACATTAGCTCATTCTTAGACACCTTATCTCTCCCATATTTATCATCTGAGCAACATAATACTTTACCGAAACCCTTTACAACGGAGGAACTATCTCTTGCAGTCAAAACATCACCAATGGAAAAATTCCCCGGCCCAGACGGCTTACCTCTATCTTATTACTCCGCCTTCAAAAGCATACTTCTACCATTTCTTCTCCCAGTCTGCAACCTTACTATGCAGAACCAACCGGTCTCTGCGGACATGACTAGAGCCACCATAACAATCATCCCTAAGGAAGGTAAAGATCTCGCCCTCTGTTCCAATTATCGCCCTATCTCCCTTTTAAACAATCATCTTAAATTATTAGCTAAAATGCTATCATCTAGAATCCCTTTTGCCTGAGTTAATTCATCCAGATCAGGTGGGCTTTGTTAAGGGACACGAAGGAAAGGATAATACCACCAAAGTCCTAAACGCCTTATATCATACCTCCAGCAGATCTATTCCTTTGGTCCTGCTTGGTACGGACGCCGAAAAGGCGTTTGATCGCGCAGACTGGACCTACATTAGACTTACACTGTCTAAGTTTATGATACCAGAGCCCTATAGTAACGCTGTATTTGCTATGTACTACAACTCTTCGGCGTCCGTATCGGTCAATGGAGTTATGTCAAATAGGTTCTGCATTTAAAATGGAACAAGGCAGGGATACCCACTTTCACCTCTTCTATTTGTCTTAGTTATGTAGACCCTGCTTAATGTTTTTAGGCAAAAGAAAGAGATTAGGGGACTCCCAGTAGAGGGCCAGGACATCAAATTAGCTGCATTTGCAGATGATCTTTTGATCCTCACAACAAATCCCAATACGTCCCTTCCCATTATCCTGTCGACTCTTGATCTTTTTGGTTTCCTGTCCAATTTTAAGATTAATCCCTCTAAATCTCAGGTGCTTCATGTTGGCCTCTCCCCCTCGATACTTTCCACCCTATAGACAAACTTCCCTTTTGATTGTAACACCCAACAATTGACATATTTAGGCTTAAAACTATCCCCTCACCTCTCTGATTTATATAGGCTAAATTACTTACTCTTGTTGAAATCCATAGTTGCCCAGCTTGACTCATTGAACTTTCCTTATTTTTCCTGGTTTGGCAGGAAAAATATTCTTATGTCCTTAGTGCTACCCAGACTTACTTACTTGTTGCAAACCCTGCCTATCAAGATTCCCAGGTCTTTTTTCTGCTCCTTGAATAAGCACATACAGAGATTTATTTGGCAGGGAAAGCGACCGCGGATCTCCTTTGACACACTAACCAAAACTAAATGTAGGGACGGTATAGGTCTACATGACCCTGAAATTTATATGAAGGCCATACATCTTGCTAGAGTAGTAGATTGGATCAGAAACCCCTCTTATAAACTATGGCTCAAGCTTGAAAATACCTTCTTTCCAACTTCTATCAGGGCTCTCCTACTGACAGGCAGGACCCTCACACTATCTAACACTATACAAAATCCTATGATTCAAAACACTCTACAAGTTTGGAAATGGTTTTTGGATGGTCATGAAAGATGTCTTAGCCTTAGCTCCTAGAGAACTGAGAGAGAGCTGCCCGGTCTCTCTTAGATCCTCTTCTATACCTTTGGCAGAGATGCTTGACCATGACGGCTATATTTTATCTGATTTTGCTGTCCAATCACAATTCAAAATACCTATCACCAATGTTCCCCTTCTGAGCTTTATTAGATCAATGTCACTTAGTCTCTTACGAGGAACACAACCACAGAAGGAGTTTAATTGGTTTGAGAAATTGATAGGAGGATCAGCTACCCCCTTGAAAATTATATTGACAATTTACAAGAGTCTCAAATCTACATCCCTTGATGTTAAACCTGCTGTTATTGGTTTATGGGAGAAAGATTTGAAACGCCAATTGTCCCCCAGTAAAATTACAAAAATATTTGTTACTCCACATAAAATCTCTCGCTGTGTCCGCATCCAGAAAAATGGGTATAAGGTTCTGGCTCGCTGGTATAAAACTCCTGACAAGACCTCCCTTTTTCACACCCAACGTTTCTGATAAATGTTGGAGATGCCATACAGAAAAAGGCACCTTTTTTCATATCTGGTGGTCCTGCATAATAATTAAAGATTGGTGGTCTAAAATAGCCAGACTCTGCAACCAGATTTGCCGGACCTCCTTCCCATGTACTCCTGAGCTGACTCTGCTTACTATTGGCATCAGGGGAGTGGGTACTCATAGAGCTTCTCTATATTCCCTAATGTTAGCCGCTGCTAGAGTGCTTTTGCCTACTTTTTGGCTCTCTCCTGAAGTACCATGCATAGAGCATTGGACCAACAAGGTTCTGATTAGTGTCCTTACCCATCCACGCCTTACTTACTGGTTTATTGTAAGTTATGTTTACTGATGTTATGTATGCATCATTATGCTCTTCATTTGTAACTACCTTTAATACTACATCTAGTGTAATATGTATATGCAACAATGAAGTTTATTTGCTCATAAAACAATAAAAATTGTAAAAAAAAAAAGGGTTATGCCATGATTAAATGTAAAAAAAAAAAAAAAGAGAATCAGACATCATATAGAACATGGAAATCTCTTTCTAACTAATCTAGAACCAGTCCTGTACCGCACATGGATCCAGAGATCTCCTCATTGCTCTGCTAGATAAATATCAAGCTGTCAGCTCAAGGGGAGTGTCCTTTCTGCTGCAGCTTCAGACTGCAAGGTTTTGTGCACATTTATGGCAGCAAGACCTTACTGTTGTGGAAGGGAATATTGCTAAAGCATCCCCCATACTTTAAGACAGATTGGCCACCTGTTTATTTAAGTTCTGCACCCCTTAGGGCTCTATCTTTTTGCGGAACGAAAGGATCGCGGACCCATTCAAGTGAATGGGTCTGCGATCCCCATGCGTCTGCCCTCCGGACAGGGCCCATGCGTTGCAGACCGCTCCACAGTACAGGCACAGGCTTCACACGTTCAAGACTTTAGAGAAAGAGAGAAGGAGTACTACCACCTCCATCATTGTTGCTGTTTGTAATTTGCAACTGTGCCTTGTTACTGCTGGATGTACTAATACTTCCATTCTGCACTTTAGTAAAGAAAGACTTATTTATTGGCACCAACTAGTCTTGTTACTGACTTTACCATTCGCTGGCCTTGTCCCCTGCTTACCTGCCTTGCTCCTAGATCAACACTTAACATCAAGGGCACCCCAACTACCATCAGTCAGGAGCCCCAACTCCAGGGAGTACCCTGAAGGAAAAAAAAGGGTACGCCCTCCACTGCATGGCCCCAGGGAGTGCCAGTGTGATGATTGCCACCATGATCTGTGAGTACTACCACCACCCTAAGAGCCACAGCTGTCACTCCCATCCTCCGCACCCCCTCCTGGGGTCACTGCATTCACCTTTTTCTCCAGTGCCATTTACTGCACTGCCGTTTCAGTCCTTCTTCCAGTATACAGCCTGTACTCGTGGCAGCCAATCACTGTCCTCAGTGGTTTATTGCTGCAGCAGTCACATGCCATAAACCTGCAGCAGTCACATGCCATATACCTGCATGTCACAGTGACATGCAAAGTGACACACAGGTTTAGGCCTCTTGCACACGATCGTAGTGCCGCCGTTGCCGTATTGCGGGCCACATACGGCGGTCTTCAATACACGGGGCACAGGCCGTGTGCATTTCCGGATCACAGATCCACAATTGTGGTCCGCATCCCGGAGATGCAGTGCGGAACGGAAGCACAGAACTGAACCCCACGGAAGCACTACGGAGTGCTTCCATTGGGTTCCGTTCCGTGCTTCCATTCCGCAAAAAAATAGAACTTGTTCTATCTTTTTGCGGAACAGATGGATCGTGACCCCGTGAATGTCGCACAACATTTATTGTAATGATAGTCCATGGTGTCACAAGTTGGATTTTTGTGTGACTGTCGCGTCGCAGTCACAGTATGTGGCATTGCGTCACCATAGACTATCATTACAATAAATGTCACGCAAAATGTGTTACAGTGTAGTTGTATCCCTTTTAACCGTCGCTGTGTAGCCCTAGCCTAAAACACCAAATGGTGTACAATAATGTGTGACTTTTTAATACCATTTTATTGGCACACAAGGGTCGATAAATTCCCCCCATTATTTTAGTAAAAACTGATATTCATCTTATATACATGACCACTACAGACAATATCTCATGGCTACTCTCCTGAGCTTTATAGTGCTCAGGAGTGTAGCCACTATCATCGGCATTAACATCATTCTCTATCATAGACCAGCTGGAGAACCTCTTTATTAAAGAGTTGTAGCGCTGCACCTTGTGAGACACTCTTCAGAAATTAGACATTTGTTGCCCCAGAGAGAGTCTTATCAACTCCACAAAAAGTTTTTACCCCAGATGACCCTTTATTATGAAGAATTCTGATCCCCATTGACTGAGGTCTGGCAGTGATCCGGCAATTGCATTCGTTTTTTTATCCACCCAAGAGTCGGTATTTGCATCAGATCTGCTAAACAGAGATGGACAGCGGTCTAAGTGCAGGGCTATTACTAGATATCCTTTCCTGACTATCCAAGTTGCAAGGTCACAATTAGGCCTCATGCACACGGCCGTTGTTTTGGTGCGCATCCGAGCCGCAGTTTTGGCGGCTCGAATGCGGACCTATTCACTTCAATGGGGCCACAAAAGATTCCCCCGTTCCGTGGTCTGCCAAAAAATATAACCTGTCCTATTCTTATCCCTTTGTGGACAAGAATCGAAGATTTTTCTAGTTTTAATGAAGGAAAATATAGATTTTATGAAAGACAGGAGATGAACATTATGTTTTAAGATCTTTCTTTTTTACTCCCAGCAGCAAACAGTTAACAATGTACAACTAAAAAATTTACATAAGATATGTAAATCAGTGTTCGCAAACAGCCAATCAACAGGCAGCATGGGTCATATAAGGTCTAATCAATCATGTGAACGTCCTTCTTTCTTGATGAGATGGTGAAGGATAACTGGATGCATGAAGAAAATGTAAACATCCATGGTAATAACACTGGTTGGAGATTGTAGTAGGCTTTGATGACCCGTTAAAGAACAGTCATGAGGATGAAAGATGTTTTAGACTAATAGAGAGGAGACAAAAACAATAAAAACAAGGGTCGGGTCAGTAGGGTGGTATAATGTTTGTCTCCTGTCTTTCATAAAATCTATATTTTCCTTCATTAAGACTAGGAAAATCTTCAATTTTATATCAAGACATGAGACTCCATTATGCAAGTTCAAAGCTTATGCTCTATAATATAATTCTAACAATAACTATAGATACCAACTAATGGTTACTGAAATAATACCATGAAAACGTGTGGATCAGGTCGGAAATAAAAGATATTAAACGTAGATTCTAAATCCCAGTTGTCCGCCTTTAGAATGTCTGCTAAGGATCCTCTAGATTGTCAAATTTTTGTGGACATAGCTCCCCAAAAAGAGAAGTGTCCACCCCTGCTAAGGACATAGTTCAAGAAACCCATCTAGCTAGGGTTGCTGATGAAAATCGTAGATGGGGTCTGCAATATGAAATTAGGAGTTGGGATACAGATGGACTCCTTAGAGGAAAAGTTCTATGATCGTAGGCACCTGACCACACAATGCTTTTCGTGTAGAGGGAAAGCAGGGTAGAAAATAGAAGAGATATTAGTTTTTGTATGACGGACAATAGAAAACTGAACTCCTTGTGGTAGAAATTGCCTACGAGATATGTCTAAAGTTCGGATGTCCGAAACACGTTTAAAAGATATTAGACATAATAACATGGTTAACTTAAAGGACAATAACTTCAGAGGGAGAAGATCATTATCTTCCCAAGTGAAAAATAGCTCCAGCACCAAGTAGAGTGATATTTTGGAGTGGGAGGCCTTTGAAATGTAATGCCCTTCAAAAGTTTGCAAACTAAAGGATGTTTGCCTATTGGTAAAGCCTAGGTAGGTGCATGATAGAAAGAGATTGCCAATCGGTAGACATTAATAGTCTGATATGCCTTCCCTGCGTCGTAAGAATCAGAAAGGAAGTTTATAATATGGTTTAGAGGTGCACATATGGGATCCAATGTCGGTTGACCGCACCAGTCAGACCACATCTTCCAGGCTGATCTGTAAGATGATCGGGTGCCTGGAGTCCAGGCGTCAGAGAGGATTTTGCTAGCTGACTGTGAAACTCCATAATCAAGTCCTGCCCTGAAGTGAACCAGGCTACTAGAGAAAAAAGATCCGATAGAATCAGAGGATGTTAATGTCCGGCCGGGTCTAATAGGATTGATGTATGAATAGGAAGGATTCGTGGATAATCTATAGTCATTGCCAGAATCTGGGAGAACCAGGTCTGAGTTGGCCAGAGTGGGGTTATTAACACCAGAATTGCTTGTTGAGACATGGTTAGAAGGAGAATCCTCGAGATGAGAGTGAACGGAGGGAAAGCAAAAAGACCTTCGTAGGCCACAGTTGTGACAGGTCATCGGTACCGAGAGACTCTGGATCGGGGATCTAGCTGAAGAACCGAGGTAGCTGACGGTTGAGGCGGGATACAAAAAGGTCCATCTATAGTGGACCCCAGAGGGAATTGATCTGATGGAAGATGGCGGGATCTAATCTGCAGTCGCTGGGTCCGATAGAAATTGGGAATTCCAGTCTTGGACAAACCCGGAAGGTACTCCTACTTCAAAATGATATGTTTGTGACTCTTGACAGAAATGCCAAAAATCTTTGGCAATATTGGCTAGAATCTCCAATTTGGTTCCTCCTAGGCGGTTAATATACTGTACCCCCACTATATTGTCCATCCAAAGAAGGACACAACAATGGGATTTGACCTTTGTGAAGCTTTTGAGGGCAAAAAATCCAGCCAGGAGCTGGATGTGAAGGGAAGTTTCTTCTGCAGAACATTTTCCTCCTTGGAACGGAAACTGCATCGAGCACCCCAACCAGGTCGACTGGCGTCCGACTCGATAATTAGGTCTGGAGTAGAATTAAATATGGTCTTGCTGTTCCAGTCTTGGATGTGTTTCAGCCACCACATCAGTTCATCCCTGGTATCCTGGTATACTCGTCTGAGTAACCCAACCCTTCCCCCAGATGTCGAGCTTTCAAACGTTGGAGAGCTCTGTAGTGGTGGGGAGCAGGAAAAATCGCTTGAATTGAGGCAGAGAGTAGGCATACAATCCGAGCAATGGTTTGAGAGACACTAAATTCTTGTTGAGGACGGACCGAATTTCTTTCTTGACGGTGTTCAATTTCCTGGATGGAAGTTCTCAGAGTAGCAGACTGAGTATCCACTAGAAACCCTAAAAACTCCATCTGTCTCGATGGGGTTAGAATCGATTTCTCATGGTTGATCAAAAACCCCAAGTTGGTTAAAAGAGTTAATGTCCTGTGGATGTGAAGGAGAATTAATGAGTGAGACTGAGCCATGATGAGGATGTTGTCTAGGTAAATGATGAGATGTACACCCCGAGCCCGGAGAGTTTCTATCATTGGTTTCAAGAGTTTTATGAAACACCATGGTGTGGAGGACAGTCCGAACGGTAGGCTGGTAAATTGTTATTTGTGACCTTCCCATGGAAATTGGGGGTAGAGTTGAGACATGGGGTGCATAGGCACCGTGAGATAGGCGTCTTTCAGGTCTATTTTTGCTAGCCAATCTTTTTGTAAAAGTAGATCCCTCAGTAAATGGATACCTTCCATTTTGAAATGTCGGTAGAAGACATAATTGTTGAGGGTCTTCAAGTTGATGACAGGTCTGTGGCCGCCATCCCTGTTTTTCACCAAGAAGAGGTTGCTGAGGAAACCCGGTTATTTTACGGGTATTTCGACTAAGGCTACTTTCACACTAGCGTTCATAGGTCCGTTCGTGAGCTCTGTTTGAAGGAGCTCACGAGCGGACCCGAACGCCTCCGTCCAGCCCTGATGCAGTCTGAATGGAGCGGATCCGCTCAGACTGCATCAGTCTGGCGGCGTTCAGCCTCCGCTCCGCTCGCCTCCGCACGGACAGGCGGACAGCTGAACGCTGCTTGCAGCGTTCAGCTGTCCGCCTGGCCGTGCGGAGGCGAGCGGATCCATTCAGACATACAATGTAAGTCAATGGGAACGGATCCGCTTGAAGATGTCACCATATGGCTCAATCTTCAAGCGGATCCGTCCCCCATTGACTTTACATTGAAAGTCTGAACGGATCCGCTCAGGCTACTTTCACACTTAGAATTTTTTCTAAGTTATTAATGCAGACGGATCCGTACTGAACGTCTGCATTAATATGATCGGATCCGTTCAGAACGGATCCGATCGAACGCTAGTGTGAAAGTAGCCTAATGCGCCCTTGGAACAAAGTTCCTTGATTTCTAGTTGTATCAGACCTTCATCTGTCTGTGAGAATATTATAGGATGAGGGAGCTGTGTTTGTATTGGTTGACATAGAAAATCGATTTGATTACCCCTCACAGTGTTTAGGATCCAGGCGTCTGCTGAGATCATAGCCCAGACGTGGATAAAATGTCTTATTCGACCTCCGAAGGGAATGTGGGAAGAATACGGAAGAAGATCTCATACATGCAGATGATCTTGATCTTGGGAATCCTCTATTGCCTTTGGAACGCCATGGTCTTCCTCTTGTGGGGAAGAAAGTAGTGGCGGCATAGGATGTGGTTGGGAAGGTAGGATGTTCTGGCTAAGGAGGGGGAGGGCCTCTGTACAGTAATATTGTCCCTTCTGGGACACCCGGCTGGGAAATCGGCCCCTCCTTTTCCCAGCCCTTGTAAAAACACGGCCTTGGAAGACACATTTTAGTGATGTCTGGGCCTTTTCTAGGGATGAAAAGAGCCCTACGTATTTACTTATGTCCTTCACAAAGGAATCTCCGAAGAGTAAACCTTCTGAGGATGGGGTACTGTCTTAACCGGTCAGGTGTACTAGCTGCGGGTCTAGCCACATAGGCATAGACTTCTTACTTTCCATGCAAATGGATGCATTGTTTTTGCCCACTGAACATACTGCCCGACTTTTTAACCAAGTTGAGCAAGGTTAATTTGGATGAGTTAGGGTCTGTCACTTTGGTCTCATTTGATGTCATATCCTTATACACTTCCATTGATCATCAAAAAGGTATCTCCGCAGTTCAAAGTATGTTGGATATGTCATCAATGACACCTGAGGCTTGCTCCTTCATCATTACGCTTCTTACGATTGTATTAGAACAAAACTATTTTCTCTTTCAGGACACGTACTATAGCCAGAAATGCGGCGTGGCGATGGGGTCAAATGTGGCCCCAACGTACGCCAATATCTACATGCGCTGGTTTGAGGAGGATGTCATCTATGGCTCCCACCATGCCCAGTATATACTGGGGTGATAGAGATACATAGACGACATCTTCCTCATTTCGACTGGGACAGAGCAGCAGTTACAAGAATTTCACAGACATCTCAATAGTGTAGACAGTGAGCTACAGTTCACGGTCACCTACTCGGATACTGCTGTCCAATTTCTCGACACCAATGTTATGGAGTTTTACTTACACAACTCTATACGAAACCAACTGATAAAAACATGATGTTGAGGTACGAGAGTTGTCATCCCCGTAGTATGGTGAAGCACTTACCATACTCACAATTTTTGAGGGCATGGAGGATTGTAGTAGAGAGTAATACCCTTGAGAAGACAGTAGATGACATTATCATCAAATTTAAACAACGAGGTTATCCGAATACATTACTTACGGTGCAAAAACAAAAAGCGCTAGCTGTAGATAGGTATTCCCTACTTCAGGGTAGTAACAATAGGAAGATACAGAATAGAATTGCATTTGTATCCACCTACTCTGAATGTAGTAGCGCAATCAATAAAATCTTGAAGAGACATTGGTCAATATTGAGCTGTTGCCGTAAAGCAGTACCTGAATTCAGGGCAGTGCCTTTATGTGCTTACTGTAGATGCAAAAACATCAGAGATCAGCTAGTGAGAGCTGATGTGGGACTCAAATCAGTTACCAGACAGACAACGTTGGCACCATCTGGCACTGGTTGCTTTCCGTGCCTGCATTGTGTCAACTGTCGCCTTGTCTGTAGATCTAGGACATTCACACACCCTAGTACGGGACATGTATACCCCATTAAGTTCCATTTGACATGCGACTCTGCCTTTGTAGTGTACATTCTATCGTGCCCTTGCCAACTACTATATGTAGGCGAAACCTCTACTGATTTAAAGACCAGGCTTAACAATCACCGTTACACTATCAGAAAGGGGCGTACAGATCTTCCAGTTCCCAGACATTTTGGTTTAAAAAAGCACAATAAAAAATATCTTAGATGCTGGATCATAGACCAGATCCAAATGCCTCGGAGGGGTGGAGACCGTATATCTCTACTTAAAAAAAGAGAAATGTATTGGATCCAGACATTAAATAGCCTGCATCCTAATGGATTAAATATAGATTATAGATATGTTGGTGGGTTGTAAAGAGGCCCGTTTGCCCTTTATTGTCTAGGTTGTATGTTAAGTATGTCCTCCTGCTGTAGACAGATTCATTGGTAAAAATACAAAAAAAAAGGAAAAATGAATAACAAAGATAAATATAAAACAAGGAACAGTACATTGTCTATATTATTAAGGCTATTAATGAATTTGGGTTATATGTATCACTGACACTCTTTTATTATTTTAGATACACTTGCACAATTGGAGAAGGCATCTTGGAAAATTGATGAGCCTGGATGGTGGATGAGGAGCCCACAATGATTTTTTTTTTTTTCATTGTGATAATGTTATGTTTATTCTTTGGGATCCATGCGTATGTCCCGCTTGTACAAAATGGAGGATATTCCCCCACCCCCCCGTTTTGTATTTGAGATAATGCTTTAGCTCATGCTGCTGACTGTTGACCTACTGTTTGGTACCATTCTGTTACATCAAATTGAGGAGAACCCTCTTAGTCATGTACTGAAGCAGGATAGGGACCCACAATGCTGTTGGCACTGACGTGCTTGCAGTGTTGGGGTAACGACTAGAATGAATAGCCCCCGGACCATTAAGAGGGGGATCCATGGCTGAATTGGCATTAAGCCAGATTGAACTTTAGTTGACCTTAGGTGAAGAGGTTGGTGTTGTTAGGCTGGGAGGGCAGATTAAGTGGGTTTTGGGCGGGAGGTTTTCCCGCTGTTTTGGTTAAGGTTGCTGGGCTGAGGTGCTCTGCCCAGTAACCGTAGATTGATTGGTTTTCAGGTGGGCCTGTGAAAATGCTAGGGCTAGGGCAGTTTTATCTGGGACCTGGAGATAAGGCTCTGATTGGCTTTTGGGGTCCTCTGGTTTTGGATAAGAATGCGGGAGTCACAGGCGGCGGTGCCTTTTGGATTGATCTGCGGCTGTCAAGCGGACCGTTCGTGCCCAGCTGTCCTGCTTACCTGATGGAGTCCCTGATCGAAGAACTGGCGAGCCGTGCGGTGGAAGATGGAGCTCCTGCCTGGATCGGGGAATGTCTTCTGCGCCTGAGATCTCCGGAGCTGGTTTCGTCTGGGGCGTCTGCAGTGCCGTCTTCCCTGCTGTCACCTGTTCCTGAGGATGTTCGGAATGTGGACGGGCGGGTGCTTCCGGAGTCGGCGCGTGTGGAAGATCCGGTGGAAGCTGGTGCGGTCCGGGAGTCGCGTCTGAGGAGGAGCCGGCAGGCCAACAGAAGATTTTCTCCCTCCCCATCTGCGCAGGCGCGGCCAAGATCTCGCGGGACCAGGATCTCAGTGGATGGTATCGCGAGAGGGCGCCGGGAGATTACATCATCAAGTGTGCGCCTTCCGGCTCCGGGACATGTTGCGGCACCACAGGCTTTTAACTCCCCCCTGGGGGCTCTTGGCTTGGAGTCTCAGGGTGCGGAGGGGCCTGGGATGGGTATCGCTGAAAGCCAACCTGCTTGTGGCTGGGCTGGAGGTGCGGCAGGAGGAGTTCCTGGGACCAGTTCACAGATGGCGGCATCATCCCTGCCTGGACCGGCTCAACAGTCGGGTGAGTGGCCGGGGCCACTTGCTCCAGTGATTTCATCTCTGTCTCTAGTGCTGTCCTCCTTGCAGGGGCTGGTGTCTGGCCACCCCCAGCTTCAGCCCCCTCCGTCCCCTGCTGCAGCTGGTGGTTTATTAGGTAATGTTTCTTCTGTCTGGCTGCCAGCTGACGGCTTGGGGATGGGAGAGGGGGATAGCTTGATAGAGCCTCTGTCTGTACCTGTGCTGTCTCGTGCCAAGGGTATAGCAGAAGGCTGTTTTAAAGAAGTTATGCCATGTTCTATTTCTCCATTGGGTTTTCACCTGTCTTCAGCAATTAGGGAAAGGATCTGGAATGGTGATTTTATTGATATTTTGTTTCTCCTCCCTGCCTCTAAGGATTTTATTGTTAAAATGGAGCGCAGGGATGAAAAATCTGAGGAGGAGAGGAAGCGTCCCATTCCTAGATCTTTTCACAATTGGCTTCAGGCATTTTGTATTTTTGCTAGTGTTGTAGGGGAGAAGCAGCCGGAAAAGTGCTCAGGTCTGTTCCAGCATGTAGACATAGTATTGGAAGCGTATAAGAATTTTGGTGGTTTTGGCTGGTTCCAGTACGATGAGAATTTTCGGCAGAAAATGGCGGTCTACCCTCAGTTGCGTTGGGGTACTAAAGATGTGGGCTTATGGCTTAATTTATTACTACCACAGAGGCCGGTGGCTGTTCCAAAGACGCCTTCTCCTTCTGCAGGTGTAATGAAGCGAGGGGTATGTTTTGCATACAATGAGTCGCATTGTAAGTGGCCCGCCACATGTAAATACAAGCATGAGTGTGCTTTCTGTGGGGCGGGCCATCCAATGTCCAGATGTTTTAAGAAAGCCAGTTTGCCGTTGCAGCCGACGGCAAAGGAGTTTTTTCAGAAAAGCGTCGACTCCAGTAAAATTGGAGAGCATGCTACCTTGGTTAGGTCGGTATCCAAACCAGCAGATAGCTGATTTGTTGATTTCGGGTTTTTCAGAGGGTTTCATTATACCGCCATTTTCTGGACAGGGTTGTGTGATTGTGAAGAACCTGCCGTCAGTTGAGAAATACCCGCATGTTGTGGAGGTTAAAGTAAAGGCAGAAATTTTAGCAGGTAGAGTGGCGGGTCCTTTTGTGGAACCTCCCTTTGAGGATTTGAGGTTATCTCCTCTGGGGGTGGTTCCTAAGAAGGAACCTAATTCAATCAGGATGATTCACCATTTATCTTACCCGTTTGGTAGTTCATTGAATGATGAGATTGATAGTTCTTTATCTACAGTGTGTTATTCTACGTTTGATGCTGCTGTGTCACTGGTAAAGTCGTTTGGTGTGGGGGCTCTTTTGGCCAAGGCAGATGTTAAATCTGCCTTTAGGTTGTTGCCAATACACCTGGCGGCTTTCAATTCTCTGGGTTTCTATTTTAAGGACAGGTTTTATTTTGATAAATGTTTGCCGATGGGCTGTTCTATTTCTTGTTTTTATTTTGAGGCATTCTCGACTTTTTTAGAGTGGGTAGTCTCAGTCCGGGTCATGAAGGGAGGTGTAGTTCATTACATAGACGATTTTTTATTTGTGGGGCCTCCAGGGGATTCCGCATGTTCTGATGTTTTAGGCGAGTTTTTTAATGTGTGTTCTGAGTTTGGGGTTCCGTTAGCTGTTGAGAAAACTGTCTTTCCGTCTTGTATTGAATATTTGGGTATTATTATAGATTCAGGATTGGGGGAAGTGAGGTTGCCAATGGAGAAGGTGCAGAAGGTGGCGGGTTTGATTCAGGGAGTTTTGTTGCGTCATTCGGTTACTGTGAAGGAAGTTCAGTCTTTGTTAGGTTTGTTGCCATTTTGTTGTAGGGTAATGCCCATGGGGCAGGTGTTTTGCAGGCAGCTGTCGCAGAGGATTGCAGGTATCAAGAATCCTAGTTTTCATGTAACGTTGGACAATGACGCACAGGATGATCTGAAGTTATAGTTGGAGTTTTTAGGAAGTTTTAATGGTCGCTCTATGTGGCAGGAGGAGTTTGTGGATGCCCCTCAGTTGAATTTGTTTACGGACGCAGCAGGGAGTGTAGGCTTTGGGGCATTTTGGGAGGGGCATTGGTGTTCAGAGGCTTGGCACGAGTCCTGGGTGAGGAATGGCGTTTAAAAAAATTTAGTTTTACTTGAACTTTTTCCAGTTGTGGTGGCGTTGGTTTTATGGGGTAGTTTCTTTAAAAATAAGCGCATTAGGTTGCATACGGATAATAAAGGTGTGATGTTTGCGGTTAATTGTCTATCGTCTAAGAATCCGTTAGTAGTTAAGCTTTTGAGGCATTTAGTGCTTATTTGTTTTCGTTGGAATATTTGGATAAAAGCAGTGCATATCCCGGGCATTAATAATGACATTGCTGATGCGTTATCCCGTTCACAGATGCAGCGTTTCTTCAGCTTGGTTCCGTGGGCAGATGCTTTAGGGAATCCCTGTCCGGAGCACCTATGGGGGCTGATTTGGTGGTAGTTTTGGAGCTGTTGAGCCGTTCGGTGGCGAGTGCGACTTGGAGGAGTTATTTGTCGTCGTGGCTGAGGTGGGAGCGTTTCATGAACGGTGGGTCCTGGTCGCTTTTGGGGGTTAATGATGCTGTGGCTGTGTCTTTCTGCCTGAGCTTGTTTGAAGAGAAGTTGGCTTCTACGTCTGTTTGCAAGGTTTTAGCTGGAGTTTCGTTTTTTCTTAGGGCATGTGGGCGCAAGGCGTTATCTGACGTTTTCGTGGTGCGGCAGTTGTTGAAAGGGTATAAGGCTGGAGGTGTTTTGCAGGATGGGAGGTGTCCTATTACACCGGGGATATTATTAAAGTTATGCGATGCGACTAAGTTGCTGTGTTTTGATAATTTTGAATCTGTGTTGTTTAGGGCAGCATTTGTTGTAATGTTTTTTGAAGCTTTGCGGATTGGCGAATTGTTACCCAGGTCCAGGTATAGTGGAGGGGGATTGTCACGAAGGGATGTTGTGGTTGGTGATTCATTGTTATTGATTTTTATTCGTAGGTCAAAAACGGATCAGGATGGTAAGGGTTGCAGGTTGAGAATTGGGGCAATTCGGGAGAGAGGTATATGTCCAGTGGAAGCGGTGAAGTGCTATTTGGCGTGTCGTCCTGAAGGGGCGGAGGCACCCTTTTTTGTGCATCAGGACTTGTCACCGCTGTCGCAATTTCAATTTAGGGCTGTTTTGTCAAAATGTTTAAAGGTGCTGCAGTTGAATGGTAGGTATTTTTCTTCAGATTCTTTTCGGATTGGGGCAGCAACTTCGGCGGCACAAGCAGGTTTGCATGAATCAGTTATACAGCGAATTGGGCGTTGGTCTTCTAATCGTTATCAATTGTATGTTATTTATTAATTGAGTAATTTATTTTAGTTTCAGGTTTGTCGGTTTGGATTCTGGGCCACTCCTTTGTGCACTGGGGGAGTAGGAGGGCTGCAGATCGTTGTTACGGACTCAATTTGTCATTGCAAGAAGACGCTGTCAAGCTGCACTGGAACGGTGTGCAGGGTCTTCAATGGTCAGGTTTGTTAGATTTAGTGCTGCATTTGCATGATGTTCTTCCCCCGCCAGATATCTTGATAATTCATTTAGGAGGGAATGACATCGGCGGAGGAGATACTATGCATCTTATCTTCCGGATGAAGAAGTCCATGTTGGAGCTCAGAAGATTTTTCCCTCTCACTAAGTTAATGTTTTCTGAGATTATTCCAAGGAGGTGCTGGAGGTTATGTGCTGGGCAACAATTTAAGGACAAAGTACGGAAGAGAATAAATAGGGTTATGGCCAGGTTTATGCCGTCAGTTGGCGGTTTTGCATTTAGACATGTGGATCTTGAGAGTGGAGAGGCTGGTCTGTTTTTTCGGGATGGCGTTCATTTGTCAGACATCGGTTATGATATTTTTAATTTAAACCTGCAGGCTATGGTTGAATTAGCTGTGGGTGGGGTGGGGCCCATGCCACTTCTGTGAAGTGGCTTAGGGCCGGTTGGGTGGTGAGGATAGTCGTCCCCGATATGGGGATGGACTTGTTTATGTGTACATTTGTATTGTACTGCTAAAGGTAAGTCCAAGTCTATGACTGGACTTTGTTATGATTATGTTTTAAGTTATAATGTTATTTATTAAGTTAATAAACAGGCCATGGCCTTTAACTCCACTCTCTGTCTATGCGTATTATTTAAAAAAAATATATAATAATAACCAGATGTGTTTAGGTTTGGGTTGTTTGGTAAATGTTATGGGCAATCTATATGACATATTCTGCCATGAATAGCCCCCGGACCATTAGGAGGGGGATCCATGGCTGAATTGGCATTAAGCCAGATTGAACTTTAGTTGACCTTAGATGAAGAGGTTGGTGTTGTTAGGCTGGGAGGGCAGATTAAGTGGGTTTTGGGCGGGAGGTTTTCCCGCTGTTTTGGTTAAGGTTGCTGGGCTGAGGTGCTCTGCCCAGTAACCGTAGATTGATTGGTTTTCAGGTGGGCCTGTGAAAATGCTAGGGCTAGGGCAGTTTTATCTGGGACCTGGAGATAAGGCTCTGATTGGCTTTTGGGGTCCTCTGGTTTTGGATAAGAATGTGGGAGTCACAGGCGGCGGTGCCTTTTGGATTGATCTGCGTCTGTCAAGCGGACCGTTCGTGCCCCGCCCGCCTTCCCAAGTTTTGTCGATTGTGATAGCGTGGTAATCGGTCATGGCGCTGTGGGTGGTGAGGATAGTCGTCCCCGATATGGGGATGGACTTGTTTATGTGTACATTTGTATTGTACTGCTAAAGGTAAGTCCGAGTCTATGACTGGATATTGTTATGATTATGTTTTAAGTTATAATGTTATTTATTAAGTTAATAAACAGGCCATGGCCTTTAACTCCACTCTCTGTCTATGCGTATTATTTAAAAAAAAATATAATAATAACCAGATGTGTTTAGGTTTGGGTTGTTTGGTAAATGTTATGGGCAATCTATATGACATATTCTGCCATGGAGTTATCCTTCTTGGAAAAGATGGAGACTCTTCTAACCTGCCCGGCAGTGGGATTCACCCACAGAGACTGTTTTTATAGAACGGAGATGGCGGTTTGCTATTCGAACAAGGATTGAAAAAATTATCTGGCAATGTTCCCCTTTCTAATATGGCGGTTGCTAGTATGATGACGCTGATGCGCATGCGCTGCCTCCTGTGGTCATTGGTGGAAGGACGCTGCGAGTGACTGCAATGTGCACCGCTTGGGTCATCAACATGTGACACTGAGACGCACATGCGTCTCCGCGCGGACGCCTGCCAGTGACGTGCAGTGGTATCCCAGGGATGTGCTGACAGGTATGTGGGCACTATCACTCTTCCAGGTATCAATTCATTAGTTTCCTCCTCCCGCACATGTTTATAATTATAGTTTATGCACTAATCATGTATGGATGTGGTGCAGTTGTAAACAATTATGTATTTGATGTGATATTATATGAAATTTTGTCATATTGTGCACTCTATTCACTTGTAGCACTCGTCACTTTAATAATTATGATGATTATGATCTTTTTTTATCAATATTTGAATATTTTTTATACATATTTTTCTAATTAAAAGTTACCAATTATGTTGGTGCACTAAT
Source organism: Bufo gargarizans (assembly GCF_014858855.1). Classification (NCBI taxonomy): domain Eukaryota; kingdom Metazoa; phylum Chordata; class Amphibia; order Anura; family Bufonidae; genus Bufo; species Bufo gargarizans. Next base: position 195,133,000 of record NC_058083.1, read on the forward strand.
TGTTCTGATTGACACACCTCTATATGTATGTTGTTCACTTTTTACCAATGCTTGAGAAAGGCTCATGTATGAGCCGAAACGTCGCTCTTTGCCACCATATGGGTGAATAAAAACACACTGTTTTACTGAAGAACCGTCTGGAGTGCAGTCCTTTATAACTGGGTAAGCACCAGTTACCATACTTGGACATTGCACCCGTTTTTTCCTCTATATCCTGTTTTGGGTGGTGCTGCCAGTGTTTTTTAGAGTAGTTGAGGAGCGGTGTAGCTGACAGGACTGCAGAGCTCATCTGACTGAAACATTGGGAGAAAAAGGGGCGTGCAGGCTGGGGACCGAGTGTGCGCTCACTGGAAAGAACGGAGCGTGAGATAAAGTGAAAGCAAACTGTGATGTCGCTATGGAGGTAAGGTTAGTAAAGGAAACTGTATGGAAGTGAAAAAGAAAGATCTTAAAGCATAATGGAGTCTCCTGACTTAATATAAAATAGGCAGTTATATTAAAGGCTGTCTGTGCCGTTCCGCAAATTGCAAAAATCAGTGTTTTGCGGATCCGCGATTTGTGGACCGAAAAACAGACAACGGTCGTGTGTATTATACAGCTGGGTCTTGTAGTCTTACACATACAACATGCTGCTGAGTCTCCCAGCAGGCAGACATGTCTCTCAGGGCAGCACTTGTATCCACTCCCTTTGCAGAGCAGGGGGGAGGGGCAGAGATTGTTGTTATGGCAGGTAAACAAAGGGCCAGAAGAGAACCAGGGAAATCAGGAAATATAATTTTTTTTTTTACCTTAAACTTGCTTAGCTCAGTTATATATTGCTGCCCATCAGATTTACAGTGCTATATATTTTTTTTCCTAACTCGGACAACCCCTTTAAGTAGAATAGTGGGGTGTTCTCCTTTCTTCCATGAGGTGGGGACGTTGAGTCATTCTTCAGAGGTCATTGTATGAGTGCAAGAAGTGCGTTAGGAGGAAGTTACGGCATTGTCATTCATTGTAGGACTATGTACATGCAGGACGCTATCCCTGCTGTCTCTCCCCCATTCACCCCTCCCGTTGTCTCCCGGAGCCTTCTGTCAGACATCCAGACTTCTGTTTCGGCAGCTTTATGCCCTCATGGATAAGTGAGTGACACAGCCTGGTCCTCTATACTTCATAAGACTATTTTTATTACTTAGATTTGGGTACCTACAGTATGCGGGTAGGACTTAGGTCTATCATTGGATTATTCAGTCATTACTTGGCTTTTCATTGGAAATGTGCAGATATACTGTACACATTTAGCCCCGTGTTTAGAATGAAAACTGCCATGAAGGTGTTTTATTACATGTGTTTATCAGCCCCAATAAAAAACTGATCATAAGTGCAGCACTGTAGATGGAAAAATAGGCGTAATGCGGTCTCATAGCATGGAAAGTAGGAATATTCAGATTTAGGGCTTTTTCACATAAATCTTCATGCAAATTGCGGTCCGCAATGCACAGGCACCGACCGTGGGCCAGCCGCATTCGTGTCGCGGACCCATTCACTTAAATGGGTTCGCGATACGTCCATTCTGCAAAAATATACAGCAAATTAATGGGTCCGCATCCGTGATGCGTAATGCATGCGGCCGGTGCCCCGTGTATTGCTGACCCACCTGTATGCGGACACCGGAGGCAACGGAGGTGTAACGGCCGTGTGAATGAGCCCTTAATTATTTTATACATACAAACCTGATTGTTCATGTCTGCTAGTAACAATAAGAGATGACTGAATGCATACAAGGGAATGCCCAAGAGTGCTGTATTTTTTGTGATTCTGGGGTCACGGTCGCAGCAACTTGTGAGTCACGGTGCAGATCTGCTGGGTACAATGGCTGAAGTGCCACCCAGTAATCAGTGGTTGTGTGACATGTGCCACAGACAAGATGATCATGATACACCAGCCCAAATGAAGTAGCAGGAGAGAGCAGGATGTAAACTGCCATCACACCCCTCTGGGCCTTCTCATTTCAAGGTTCTCTTTGAAGCATATCTCCTCTTGCTGTACAATGAGGGAGATTTACTAAGCTAAATGCACCAGAGAAATGAATGGACGGCGGTCGCACATGCACGGTCCACTCTCCTACATTTTGTGGGCTCCATTCTAGAGATAGGAACAAGTACCACCTCTATTAAACACTGGTGGCATATTCTAGTGATATGACGCCAATATATGAGATGGGCCAAACCCTTTAAGTCCCCTTTACATGGCTCAATGGAGCAGACGATTGCTTGCTCGGCAGTAAAGGAGACTACTGCATTTACATGCAGCAAAAATACGGATGACATCCGTGTGCATTCTGTTTTTTGCAGAACAGAACATCATTATCTATAATCTACACAATGGCTACTTGGATCCGCAAAAATCACTCATGTGTGCATGGCCCTCTAGAAATGAATGGGTCACATAGATGAAAATTACAATCATATGCATGCAGACTTAGGGAAAGGCCGGGTTCACATCACCGTTTATTTTTCCGTTTTTCGAATCCTTTATTTTGAGCATCTGTTGCTCTCATTTTACATCTGTTTCTGTCAGTTCCGGCTGAGATCCGTTATTTTAGACGGGAGGAAGAGTCCTGTGAGAAGGAATTTTTCTCTCGTCAAAAAATAACAAATCTGACGGAACTGAAAAAAACTGATGCAAAATGAGCACAACGGATTCGCAAAATAAATGATTGTTTTAATTTTTAAATTGTATTTTTTTGTTCTTCTAACAGATCAGAAGAATGGAAAACGAAATAGTAATGTAAACCCTGGCTGCCTGCTGGGCCCTATTGACTATAATGGGGTCCAGGAGGAAAAAACGCTGCACGCAATGGTTTTTGTGCAGCCGATTGCTGACATTCTGTGCTTGTACAGCCTGCAGGAGAGGACAGCTGCAGGTGTGAAACTACTTACTTCCCTTTCCTTTAGTATACAAAGGGTTTGTGTTAGCAGAGAGTCAGGATTGCTTGTTGGTTTTTGCCCGTTACTTAGTAGGCCCAGGTATCCATGTTCTACCCATATGCTAGTTATTCTTGGGACTTTGAGCCTTTATACATACACTCCCATGAATGACATCATCAAGGATTGTATGAATACTCCTGCTAAATTGAGGCATGCTTCATCACATCTGTGCCTCTCTGTGCGGCCAGAATCTCCCAGTACCCTGGAGTGCCCTGATTATTTGTCTAAGCTGATTATGTGGAGCACACAGAAAAGAACGATATTAGATGTTCAAAGGACCAGGAAATAATGCAATTCATTCATATATATGGTACATCCAATGAGCAGCCATTTCACCCCCCCCCCCCATACTTACTAGATGGGGTGTGACACACAGATATAGGCCAAGTTCACATTTGGTTGCAGTGTTTTGTACTGTGTATTGTCATATAGTTTCCCACAGCCTTTTTCCCTATTGACGTCACACACTAAGGCCTCTTTCACATGAGCCATATGGAATGTGTCCCTTCAGTGAAAAAATTGATAGTTTTTCATGCAATTTCAATCAGTTTTGTATGCTATTGAGTTCAGTGTTTCCATTTTTTTCCATCCAGATTGCATTAGTCGAGTTTTTACCGCCCCGGATGCATTCTGTTTTGCGATCTGGACTGAATCCTGACTCATTCGTGCAATCCGGATGGGAAAAAATGGAAACACAAACTTGATTAAACTTTCAGAAAATGTTTACATGTTAAAGATGTGTAGATTTGAAAATGAGCATGCCCTCCAATTTACAGCAGAACATGTGAATGGTTTTTGAAGACTCAGATCTTTTGTATTGCATTTTATGCAGATTTAAAGCATACCTGAGTTTTCAAAAAAAAGTTAGCAAAATGGCTTTGCTTCTTTGTACAATCGTAGCTGTGAAGGAACAGGTATTTTGGGCTTCGCTAATGTCTCTTTCAGTCTAATTATTTCCTGTTTCAGCTGCACATCTAGATGCAATTCTCTCACAAGCAGGATGAGTCTCTCTTCTGCCAGTATTGTACTGCTGTGGCCTTACTTCCCTTACCTCCCACTGGTTTTGTTTCCAGCTCAAAAGCTCCCAGAACAGATAAGGAGGGGGAAATCACACTTATAGACACACAGGACACTCCTATAATCTTCAAAAGCTGTGTAGAAGCAGTGCTTTTATCAGTCTCAGTAGCTCAGCTAGCTCTGACGCACCCCCACTTTCTCTCTGCCGTCTTCTGTGTCTCTGTTGCTAGGGACGGATCTTGCCTGACAACAGGCAGTGGACTGTAAATTAGGTGGCAGTGAGACCCCCAGTGGTCATGACTTGACAGCTTTTTTTCAGGTGGACGCAGGCATATTTTTTAAATGAAGTGATTTAGAAATTTGCTAGTTACACCATTCTCTATTAAATTAAATTGTGTGAAAGTTCAGTGACTATTTAAGTGCAGAATCCATAACGAAAAACAACATCCGAGCATGGCTACATTTACTCATAGGAAAAAATGCGTATAGCAGCACAACGAAAAATTAAAGTCTTATCTTGTGGTGGTGCCAGCTGTGTTGGGAGCCAGTCAGAAGTTCCCCCTTGGATGCGTCATATAGAAGAAACCGCAGCACTCTCCTGTCTTCAATTTAGTGGAATTTATTTCACCAGCAAAAAAAATGCGACGTTTCGACCGTAAAGGTCTTTCTCAAGCAACCTTTTACTACATTTTACTACATTTACTCAGGTTTTACAGGAACACTGCTTTCAAGATCAGTGGGGGCCCCACTGGTCAGACCTCCACTGATCTGATGATTTCACCTATCCTGTGGATAGTTGATAAGTTGTTATGGTAGGATAACTCCTTTAAGCATGCTCATGTTTATGTTTTTGTTTTGTTTTTCCTATGGATTTGCACTTAAATCCGTATCAAAATGTTGCACAAAAGATGTGAGAGGAGTCTACAAATACAATTCATGTATAGCAGTTTTTTCTATTGTGGATTAGAGGGCATGCCCATTTTCAAATCTAGAGCATGCCTACTATGTCACCTATTATAATACAAAATATGCTGGGGTGGGACAACCCTGTTAAGAAAATGATTAACACTAAAATAGGTCTTTATCTGATTCTAATTGTAGCCATTTTGGAAAATTTTGCTGGCATATGCCGTAAATGCATGATTGTATGTTGGGACCCTCTTGTTTTAGGGTTTAAGGCCCCTGAATCCCAGGTGTCATACTCAGATGGTATAACCTAACAAATGAAATAACTGTAAAATCGCTTACATTTTAGAAGATGGTGGTTTATTTCTAACCATAGTTTGTAAGGTAAGGAATCTTTCAGTGGAAACCATTATGAATAAATGTGTTTAATTATACAACCTAAAAGCCTCCACCACTGAGGTTCATGGTCAGCAGGGTCCGGGTCATAGGCTGGACTGCAATAGCGTACTAACCTGTGCGTCCATTCAGTAGATGATGTGCAGCCATTCAGTAGATGATGTGCAGCCATTCAGTAGATGATGTGCAGCCATTCAGTAGATGATGTGCAGCCATTCAGTAGATGATGTGCAGCCATTCAGTAGATGATGTGCAGCCATTCAGTAGATGATGTGCAGCCATTCAGTAGATGATGCCTGTTATAGCACCTGTATACAAGATCATGACCTCTTAGCTCACATTTGTTTGCCTCTTACTTACCCAACCTATGATCTGTATTAGGGCTCATGCACATGAACGTATTTTCTTTCCGCTTCCGTTCCGTTTTTTTTGCGGACCTTATGCGGAGCCATCCACTTCAATGGGGCTGTAGAAAATACAGAAGTTACTTCATGTGCATTCTGTTTCCATTTGTCCGCATGGCCGTTCCGCAAAAAAGTAGTGCATGTCCTATTATTGTCCACAAATCATGGTCCGAGGCCCCATTCAAGTCAATGGGTCTGCAAAAAATACGGAACGCACACGGAACACATCCGTATGTCCGTATTTTGTGGATCCATACCGTAGAAATGCTATGCCCAGCCCATATTGCTCATGTGTTTGGTGATTAATAAGTTACTGTTTCTGTATACGATCCGCAAAAAAACGGATCAAATACGGAAAACATAAGGATATGTTTTGTGCAATACCGGAACGGAAGAGGACTTAAATCAGAGAAAAAAAACCTCAGATACAGAACAACGGATCAGTGAGAAACGGACCGCAAAACAACAACGGTCGTGTGCATGAGTGACCTGACTCATTACGATTAGTTTGCAATGCTCAATCTTACCATACTGACCAAATTTGAGGTTACATTCAATCCCTTTACCCTGTTGGATTTAACACTGCCCACCTGCTTACCTGCCTTTTGATATTGACCTCTTGATCTTGCTTACTTGACGCCTATCTGCCTTAGATTCACTTCTGCCTACCATAATTACTTTTCACTTTTCAACTGTGAAGTACTTGCTTTGCTTGCACTTATTCTCTGGTTACTGACTTGTAAGAAATTTGATGACGTTTTTTATTCCTAGGTAGTGGCATACCTGCTATGGAGGCGCGCGACTGCTATGGGGTCTGGGGCGAAGATGGACCCTGTGCTAAACTTCCTAACATGAAAGCGATGCATTTTCATGCAGCTGCCACTAGGAGGAGCTCAGTGCAAAGAGATTATTACAGTAACTGTAGAAATTACTATATATTGAGCTCCCTCTAGTGGTGGCCACAGGAAGCCAGCTTTGTAATATATTTTCTGAAGTGAAGCAGTAATTTAGAGCTGTATGGGGGGAGATTTATCAATGTATTCATAGCAGTTGTCTCGTGTAACTACATTGAGAAATATGCTGTACAGAGCGAGCACCATATTTTGAAGTGCCTGTAACACATAGAAGTTGGATATAATGGTTGAGGCCAAGGGCAACTTCTATTTATTACAATTGTTTTATTAACATTTCTTCTAATGAAAAAACTAAATGAAAATTCTGCAGAAATCTGGGGGCCACGCTTTACATTCCATGATGCCAAAGAGAGTTTGACGCATGTGTACTAGCAGACTGGGTGGGGCAGGGGGCCCTTACTAAATATTGCTTTGGGCCCTATGAAATTTGTGTACACTGTTTCTGGAGCCAGGTAAGTACCTGATAATACACAGTTCTACAGGAAAGAGGGTCGCTGTAGATGAATCACGTAAGTCATCTTACTATCCATGAACACCCATCCCTCCTGGAGAACACTACATGGGTCCATGGGATTTTAAACCTCTTATTAACAGATATTTTGTGACTGACGTGAGCAGCTGTCAGATATAATTGTGTTATATTTATCTCAGGAGTTACATTGTGCGGACATCGCCTTTCATACATTGCCAGAGAGTATTTTCCCCTTTTACACAGCCTGTGCTCCTGTCCTCATTTGTTATCCTCCCTACATCTTCATCTATCTGTTTTTAGTTTGGTTGCAGAAGCTCCGGCCTGTGGACCAAAGTGATCTGAACCGACATCATTTCACTGCAAAAGATGAAAGCGTGAAAATGATCAAGAGGAGCGGCTCTCTTCTGATCAGCAGGGCACAGCTTTGATAGAGCCGCTCGCTCTTCTCCCGACTACAATGCTCCCATTCAGGCAACGCTGGCACTCATGACCCCCTTCCCGAATTTCCTTCTGTCTCTTCCTCTATTCTTTCACAAGCTCAGCTAGTTGTAGCCAGGTCCTCTCTAGGAGCATCCTGTTTGTCTTTTCTGATGTCACATAATTAACCTCTGTTTTTTCATTAATTAATAAAAGGCTTCCATGGGCAGAAAAATAAATCTGAAATATATGAATTTTCAATACCTCCTTTTTTTATTTCATAATGGAAAATGATGTTCTTATTGAGTTGAAAATCAATACTATTTTGTCCTTTCTTTTGACCTTAGCAGTAATTCTTTTTAATGCACCCTGCTCTAATATTTCATATGTGCCCTAATATACTAGGAAACAAAACTCACGGGAGCCAATATGTTGCATTCATTGACCCATTCGTGGTGCAGGTAGTAAATAAAGGTAATAACAGTACAACGGAACACATTTCCAAATATCCTGAATTCCGAAATATCCCAGTGTTACAATTTGCTGTGAAAATGTATCTCTTATAAGGCTACTCTGAGAAATCTTCAAGGATGAATGTCACAGCCTTATGATGATGACCAAATGTTAGTATGTATGTATTAAGCAGGGAATGAACTATTTGTGGCTCTAGGGTTTGAGCAATTTTCAGAAATTCCCAGAGAAACTGAGCTGTATTCATATGTAGTGTTACACACTATACATACTGTATGTTCAATTTTACTGATGAATTGGAGGCTAGCGTACAGGGCCTTATATTGTGTCTCCGAAGGAACACAGCTGTGTGGTATATAAAGTTTACGTTAGGTAAACCGTTACATGGCTGAGGGCATTTACAGTACAGTCTAACCAAATGTTCATAATAGAGGATGATGTAGCGAGGCTTAAGAGCAACCCCGGTACTAATGAACACAACCCCCTCTTTTCTCACCCCATCCACCCTGCACGCTCCCTCGCACCGCCTCCTCCTGTCCTGGCATCTGTGTCAAAGCATTAATGAATTGAACAGTTTATCAAAACGCTTGGGAACTGTCCTTTCTGCCCCACCACCCCCTCCTGTGGTCCTGGACCTATACAGCTCCACCAACCATGCTGTGTATTGTCTAACTGTCATCTTCAGAAGAGGCTGCAGTGAGACAAAAGCAGCGGGGTGAGTGACAACACACAAACAGAACATCGCCTGCCGAGAGGTAAAAGAGAGAGCGAGTCAATGGTGTGAGCAGTCTATGAGGGAGCAGACCAACCGCAGGACATATACAGTAGAGCGATGCTGAGGAACACACTGCCACATATAGTGGACACAAAACAAGGAGAAACATCTGAAAACCAAGGCGGAGAGAAATAATTCTTTCTTTTTCCTGTAAGATAATTGGCCAGTATAAAATGCAGCTCCTATACTGGACAGTGTTTTCTGCTTCCTACCTGGCATCCCAGCTGATTTGCTGTGCACCAGTGAGTAAGGAGCAATACAGACTACCAACCAGTGTCCTGCAAGGTGAGTACTGGGCAACAGGTGAAACATCTGAAAAAGTGTGGGCTTTTCTGATTTCATGCTTCTAGACTGTTGTCATCATTTCCTAGAAAGAGAATCTACCAATCAGTAAGTGTAGATCTAAGCCAATAAGCATGTACCACTCAGAATACCATGTGCCTGGTCAGAAAATGCTTATATTGCTTTCTATCAATAAGTCTGGGGCTATATGGCAATCCTGGGCACAAAAGCTAGGATTGCAGTGTAGCAGTGCAGACATAGTATTGAATGGGGTTGCATAGCAAATGTTGGAGTTGGATATTTAGTGATTCTGGGGACGTTGGTGCAGACCCCATTCATTTCAATGGCTGCACTGCTACACTGCAATCCTTGGCCCCGCAACAGCTGCCATGCCCAAGATCGTCCAATGTACCCCTAGCCTTATTCTTGGTGGTGCGACATCAACTCCATACTGTTTCGTGGTATAAACATCTCATATCTTATTAGTCTGATGGCACACTGTTCCCCCATCAGCTTATCGGAGAGCTGCCATGCAGCTTTGGAAACGATGCATCCTACTTCATACTGACTACAATTTTGAACTTCATGGCATGATGACTTGCTTTGTACCATTATGTTCCTTAGTTGATGTATTCTTGACAGCTCTCTCTAACAGGGGGACATTAATCCTAGAATCTGCACTTAAGACAGCACTACAGGCTTTAGAAGGAGCTGTTAAAGAACAGAGTCTTCGTCAACAAGAATGTGGAAGATGCACCGTCTGCCTCTTCCCAGAATGTAGAAGCCTAACCACACAATGCAGAGGTCAGTAGTAGTATTTACTGTACGTTATGTAGTTCAAGCACAAATGACTGGGTACAGACGTTCATCCATTACAGCAGACGTGCAGACATAATGAAGCCATTGACTCCACTCTTTCTAAGAATGCTGTTCTTGTGGAAATAATCAGTAGTGACTGACAATAATATTCAAGAACAAATTTCCATTTGTCTGAAACAATAGCATTGTTCTAATAGATGAGAACAATGACGTGCTGTTTCAGTAATTGTGGTCAGATTGGCAGGATTATCTTTGTATTACGCCATGCTTGTTGTGGGGTACTCATATAAAAAGTGTCATTTTGTTTATAGCTTTCCTCAAGAAAAAAATGGCATAACATTTACTAGATATGTGCCAAATTCATTAGATAGGCACGTTGTTCCATGTGAATTTGGTATTTGTTCTACTTTTTGAAGAATGCTCAGTGAAAAAACACAATACGGTAGCTGTGGGCTGACCATTGAGTTCATAACTCAATGGCAAACTAGTAATTCATCAACCCAAAATAAGAAAAAATAAAAATGAAAAGAAAATTAAGGAGATAACATTCCTTATATATAAAAGTCAGAAACCTTTTCTGGAAGCTGTAAATCACTTTCTGTATGAGGATGAAAGTTTCTTCAAGATCCATACAGTCTATACAGTGAGCCAAAAAATGGTATGCCTCCGCCCTCACATGGTGTTGAATGGAGCAGCTCATCTTAGCATAGGTAAAGAACAGGACAGAACACATAGTACTGCTCTGTAGTGTAGAGGCCTCCTACTACACATTATACCAGGCCGCGTGGATTGGCTGGATCTTTTGGTCAATCACATGTGCCATAGATCACTAGTGTCGGTGACCTTGTATGCCGAGTCCTGTTTTAAGTTACGATGGTCCAGGAAAAACTATTGTATGTTGAAAATATCCTGTCCTGAGACCACTGTAACTTGAAGGATCACTTCTATTGCAAAACAAAACCAGTGCCAGCTCTGCAAGATGTTGCCCCTTTTTTTGGGGGGGGGAGGGGGGGGGGGACATCTGATATATACAGCTAGTCTGACCTGGCATTGGCAAGCCAAATATTTTTGGATGTGGAAAACGTTGCACACAAAATTCTAGTTTAGCTCATGTCTTTATCAAATTAAAACACACTCAAAACCTGAACAATATTCAGGAGGAACACATGTAAAGATGCTGGTCAGATGCTTTATCAATATGGTATACATGCGCACTCCAACTCCATATCTATGCAAAATAATGCCTGTCTTTATATTATTATTTTCTAAAATACTTCTTTTTAGGTGTCTTCCCACAGGTGACATGATCCTGTGAGTAGATGATAAATGTCTGATTGTTGAGACCCCCACTAATCCAGTACAATTCTGAATAGCAGATACTGTACAAGCTATTTGAGGGAAAACCCTTTTAAAGAGGACCTGGGACCTGTCACCAAAAATGCAATGCATGTTGTAGAGCAGGAGAAGCAGTTAGTGCTCTACCTTTTCTACCTACTGTGAATAACTATATATAAAAAGATATCTCAATCTGCTCAGCTTCTCCTGCTCTACAACATGGTGCTTTCAGATTAGGCTACTTTACACTCGCGTTTGGTGCGGATCCGTCATGGGTCTGCACAGACGGAACCATTCAGATAATACAAACGTCTGCATCCATTATCTTTAACATAGCCAAAACTGATCCGTCTGGAACACCATTGAAAGTCAATAGAGGACGGATCCGTTTTCTATTGTGCCTGATTGTGTGATGGAAAATGGATCCGTCCCCATTGACTTAAATTACGTTTGGCTCAGTTTAGTCAGACAGACCAAATCGATGTAAGCAGCGTTTTGGTTTCTGCCTCCAAAGCGGAATGGAGATGCAACGGAGGCAAACTGATCCAAACTGATGCATTCTGAGCGAATCCTTTTCCATTCAGAATGCATTAGGGCAAAACTGATTTGTTTTGGACGGCCTGTGAGAGCCCTGAACGGACCTCACAAACGGAAAGCCAAAACGCCAGTGTGAAAGTAGACTAACATGTATTTTGTGGTGACAGGTCCATTTTAAAGATAAATATATGACACACCTATACTAGCAATTCCCTCCTGTCATTTTATCTCCCCTTAGGCTTCGTTCACATCACCGTTCAGCCTCTTCGTTCTGCTCCGTTTAGGAACATGAGAACGGAAAGGACAGAGAAGGCACATAACTGAGCGGAACTGAACCTAAGGACCCCATAGACTATAATAGGGTCCGTTAGGTTTCCGCTCAGAAGATTATTTTGGAGCAGAGACAAAAGTAGTACATGCAGGACTTTTGTCTCCGCTTCAAAATAATCTTCTGAGCAGAAATATAACGGACCCTGTTATAGTCTATGGGGTCCTTAGGTTCCGTTTGGCTCAGTTATGTGCCTTCTTCGTCCTTTCCGTTCTCCTGCTCCTAAACGGAGCAGGAGAACAGAAAGGCTGAATGGGGATGTGAATGAAGCCTTAGTAATAAGCTTTCCTGGTTGGTCCCTGAGCCTATATATCTTTGATTTATGCCTTTAAAGGGGTTCTGCACTTTGTTTAAACTGATGATCTATCCTCTGGATCCGACACCCGGGACCCCACCCGGGACCCCAGCCGATCAGCTGTTTGAGAAGGCAGCGGCGCTCCAGCAGAGCCCCGGCCTTCTCACTATTTACCACTGGCCGACTTGAATCAACGGGCGACTTGAATCAACTGGCCTGGGCGGGGCTAAGCTCCATTCAAGGGAACGGAGCTAGCCAAGCCCAGTCCAGTGATACTAGTTGTGACGTCACTGGGCCAGCGGTAAACAGTGAGAAGGCCGCGGCGCTGCTGGAGCGCCGCTGCCTTCTCAAACAGCTGATCGCCGGGGGTCCCGGGTGTCGGACCCCCGCCGATCAGAAGCTGATGATCTATCCAGAGCTTTTGAAGCACAGCGCCATCCACTGCACCATGTCACAAAGCTCGAATAATTTCAAATTGGTTTCTTGAACATGACAATGAGTTCACTGTACTAAAATGGCCCCCACAGTCACCAGATCTCAACCCAATAGAGCATATTTGGGATGTGGTGGAACGGGAGCTTCGTGCCCTGGATGTGCATCCCTCAAATCTCCATCAACTGCAAGATGCTATCCTATCAATATGGGCCAACATTTCTAAAGAATGCTATCAGCACCTTGTTTAATCAATGCCACGTAGAATTAAGGCAGTTCTGAATGCAAAAGGGGGTCCAACACCGTATTAGTATGGTGTTCCTAATAATTCTTTAGGTGAGTGTATACATTCCTCAACATTGAAATTTCAACACCAAGAAAGAAAAGTCATGGAATTGATAGACATGTTAATGATATCTAAATGATAAAATAATGGAAACAAAATGTTCAAAACATCTCGATTTATTCAGTGTTAAGTATGAGTACCACATGCAGAAATAACAAGACAAGACAAATAACGGATAGTAAACGGACCGGGTCAAAACCAAGAGGGCAACGCAGTACAGAGGGATAAGCAAAGAATGGTCAGGAGAAGCCGGGGTCAAATACCAGGAGAGTAGAGAAGTACAACAGGAGTCCGCAAAGAATAGTCAGGTGGAAGCCGAAGTCAAAATACCAGGAGGGATGCGCAGTACAGGAGGAGCAGGCAAAGGATCGTCAGGGAACAGAATCAGGTTAGTATACAGGTATCCAACAAATTGCCAGGAACCTAAATTAACAGGCAACCTGTGGCCAGCAGGCTGCCTGTTAAATACTAGTTACTTCCGCACCAGGAAGTACAGCTGAGCACCGAGTGCCCAGCTTGGCGCTCAGACCTCGCCTGGTTGCTGGGGGAACTAGGGACGCCAGCCGCGCTGAGGAGACATGCATGGCCAGTCCGTCCTGCCCCCTATCACCAAGGAGACGAGGACGCTGTGCGCGTCCTTGCTCCTGTACAGAAACCGGACGCTGGCGGCGCTGAGGAGAGCGAGCGCCCCGGCGTCTCGTGACATGAGGAATGTTCTACTATGCTATATGCACTTGGGCACAGAAATCATCAAGATCCACTGCTGGCAGTTCCCCTTGCATTTGCCAACCAATGATGTCCCTGATGTGCTCAATGGGAGATAAGTCCGGAGACCCTGCAGGCCATGGCAGCACATTTAAGCCACTCCAGCTGTTCACAGTAGCAGGAGCAACATGCGGCTTGGCGTTGTCCTGTTGAATAACGGCTCCTGGGATACTTTGGAGAAGTGGCCATACCACTGGTTCCACAACTAAGTCAATGTAATTCTGAGCTATTAGTGAACATGAAATGAAAACTAGAATGACTGGTCACCTCACACCATAATCCCCGGAGTAGGACCTGTGGGACATTCCATTGTGAAGGCCTTTTCATGGCATTGCCCAGGTGGTCTCAAGGACCAATCTGCGGCTATCATTGTGTCCAAGACAAAAGCAGGCCTATTTCTGAAAAGGATAGACCTTCATTCAAGCTTCCATTGCCATCCTGCTGTGCACCATGATAAACTTGAGGGGTGAAATCAGAGGTATATTTACACCACCAGATAATCGCTAACGAGAGTTCCTATGAATGCTCGTTAGCGATTATCTTTAGTATTCTCGGCCCATGTAATGGGCCCTTTAGTTAACAAAAAAGGATCCCTTAATTGAAACCCCCATGAATTAGCCAGAGCGTACAGCAGCTTCAAAAAGTGTCTCTCTCTAGATGAGCCAGCATCCGTGAATTAGGGCTCATGCACACAACTGTATTTTCTTTCCATGTCTGTTCCGTTTTTTTTGCGGACAGTATACAGAACCATTAATTTCAATGGGTCTGCAAAAAAACAAAACAAAGTTACTCCGTGTGCATTCTGTTTCGTATCCGTATGTCCGTTCCGCAAAAAAAAAAAAAAATAGAACATGTCCTATTATAGTCCGCTTTATGGACAAGGATAATACTGTTCTATCAGGGACCAGCTGTTCCGTTCTGCAAAATACAGAATGCAAACGGACATCATCAGTGTTTTTTGCGGACCGCAAAACATATACGGTCGTGTGCGTGAGCCCTTATGTGCACTGCTTATTTATTACAATGGGAACTGGTCCTGTGATTGCACTACAAGCAAGCTTGAACTCATGCTGCTGACTTTCCCCATGAATTATCGCGTCATGTTCTTTACCAGGTTTCTAGTCTGGGCTATCAATGGGATGTCACTTTTGCTGTGGATAAGGCCAGAACTATTTCTCTCCCTGGTGCATGCCAGGATTCAGGAATTTGCCCAAGTGCCAGGAATAAAAATAGATCTGGCCCTGTCCACAGCAGAAGTGACATTGCATCCATAGCCCAGGCCGGAAACCTGGTAAAGGACGTGATGTTGGTAGAAGGTGGATTTTCACAAGAGGAGCGTCATGTGACTGGGTTCCCAAGTTGCCTATCCACACAACTTCCGAAAGGTGAGTATATTACAAACTTTCTCCTACAGGGGTGTATGTGTACTTAAGGTGGGTTTGCGTAACCTGCTGGATCCTGGATAACTCCTTTAACCCCTTAATGGCATGTGCCGTACCTGTAAGGTGCATGTTGTGTCTTTAAAGATGGTGCCCGCTCCGGAGTGGAGTGGGTGCCATAGCCGCTTCACACAGCAGACACCCATGGATAATGTATGCGATCAGCGATAAGATCATTTGCAGACATTTACCCCCTCAGATATCATGGTCAGTTCTGGGGATTGTGGAATCATTAATTCTGTCTAATAGCCTGGATCTCTTTGAAGAGTTCCAGGCTATTACAGCTGTAATTCTTATAGAGGCAGGGCTCCATGAGAAAAAAAAGTAAATCTTCCATACACTGAAATACTAATTTATTGCATGTAAGGGAGAATTGACCTAAAGATCACATATTCAAGCCTCCTTAGGGGGCTTTTAAAAAAAATCTAATTAGGGTCAGGTCCAATAAGGTTCTATTGCTCTCTGATGGACAGATGCTGCATTTAAAAATATTTTAGATATACTGGAACAATACAAACTGTTGAAAAAGTGTATATTAACTGTAAACAGTGCATAGAAAGATGCATTTAAGTGTATGTTTCAGGGCACCAATCCTACATGTTGAAATGCTTACTTTAAAAATAATTTTGGACGTGAGAGACGTCCTTTAGGCGCCATTTCCAAGCAGGAATGATTTTAACATAAAGTGCCAGGGTTTTGAAGAAATTTAAGTTCACTACTATTATTCAGTATTGGCAGATTATAGGCTTCCACTTACAGTTGCCTGTATTCTGTCTGTGGACCAGCAGGAATCACATAAGTAATAGCTGCACATTATGAAATTCCAATGCAATTAAATTAGAGTGTTGTAGGTTCCCCATGTATAGTATATCACACCCTTGATTTATGTGGCACTGCTATATATTGCCACACTGTAATACTCATATTACGTTACTATTTTCTCCTACTGAAGCATATAACCTATTTCTAATACATATTGTGACCTATGGAGAAAACTCACACAGAAATACAATCTCCAAGCAGACAGCACACAGGTCCCATCAGGACCACCCTGTTACGGCATATGGACAGGGTTGCCAACTGTCCAGAAATTTCTGGATAGTCCATAAAAATAGGTGACTTTTTTCCTGTGTCCATGAAAATAAAAAACGTGTCTGTGATTTTTTTTTTGAGGCTGGTGGTACTTGATTAGATTATTTTGAGTACTTGATTAGCTCACAGTAAATGCTGGTAATGAGTTATTATCAGTATAGTGAGCTATAGACATATATTACTTATAATATTTATAATCTATTATGGTTTTCCAATTTGTCCGCAAAAAAAGTTGCGATAAGTTGTCCAGAAAAAGAAAATTTCTGATTGGCAAACCTGCATATGGAGTTCACAGAGAGGGGTCTACTACTTAGTACTCTTATCCATAAATCAGAGCAGAGACCCTCTGCAGACATTAGCACTCACTCTGATAGATGTGATTGCCCATGTATTACACAGAAGCCCATAAATTAGTATGAGTGCTACTGTATGTAATACTATATTTCCCCGGCAAAATGCATGGCCAGCTGGAACCCCCTTACTCGCACACTGATGGCAGGGGGCTTATGAAGCCAGCCGCACAGAAAGATAACCCTTCCATTCACACAGCGGTTTTTGCCAATTTTTACACTTTTTTTTTTAACCAAGGGGTGTTTATTTCATTTCAAAACAGCATTTTCTGCTCAGGGTTTTTGGCTGGAAATCGTGTCAAAAACCGCATGGACGCGTATGGCGTGGTTTTAGCTGCTTCCATTCGAATTTTAATGGGAGATTCAGCATGGAGTTCACGCCAAGATAGGTCATGCTGCTTCCTTTTTCTGGTGCAGTATGAACCGCGCTGGAAAAAAAGTCGCTTCTCACTGAAATGAATGAGAGACTGTTTGGAATTATTGTTTGGCACTGATTCCGACGTGGAAACGCATAAAAAACATCTTTGTGTAATCAGCGCCAAGAATGGGCCTTTAAACCACTTTTTAATCCTTGATCTGTAAAATGTGTGGGGTTTCCCACTCAAAACGTCAGTGTTTATTCACACTTGAGGCAATTGCACAAAACAGCACTTTGCAGTCTTGGTGTTAAGTCACACACAATGGAAAGTTCATATAACACAAGTCATCTTGCTGGCAGTTCTGCCTCCAGTAGTCCACAGCAGGCTTTAGGGGTCTGTTTCCCTGTGCGGCTCTCAGCCCTCCAGCACGGACAAAGCCTCAAATCCCCAAAACAGAGACATTTCTGCTGAGCCCAGCTGCCTATTTAAGGACAGCCAGGTGATGCCAAAACCCGGACCGGCACTTAAACTCCGGTCCGGTATTTGACCTCACCTGGCTGGAAACCAGTCCAGCCGCACATGCTGGGAGGAAAATACCAGCCTTGCCAGACACAACCCCTCACTGTGTCACAGATGGCATATGCAATACATTTTTAAAAAATTCCCTTTAAGTGGAGGTCATCATTTCAGAAGTATTACGACTAAGTGACATTGATTGGAAACATTTACTTCAGTGTGAAAAGCTGATTTTCACTCGTCTGTGTCAAGGTAAATGACTAAATCACTTGTGTATTCATTCACATGCTGAACAAGATTTAGTAGACCCTGAGAGTCAGATATATAATTTTCTGGCCTATTGAAGGGGCACAGCTTTATAGATTAATCATTGAGCAGAAAGTTAATATGTGTATGTGGATCTTTGGACATATGTGGCTGGTCTCAACCTCATCTTGTTACTAATGTTTTTTTAGTTACAAGTCATTGCGTTCTCTTCGACTTTTTTCCCCGTTCCTCCTCCTCCATCATTTCCAGAGTCGCATTTGCATTCCGAATAGCAGAAATGAATTAAGGGCTGAAGAGTTGTTTGCACAGATGGTCACCTTGACAAGTGTTTTATAATAGATGTGTCCACGTTATTAAGAACACAATAAATCCTGTTTACCACCATGCACAACACTAATAAATAAGCTCCTTAATGCGAATTATATATATTCCAAATAGAAATTACAGTATGTGGTTACAGGCCGAGCACTTTTAGTCCCATCTCATCAGGACAAATTTTTCTCCTCTGGAAGTAAGCAATGAATGTTACTACTGAATGACTGCAAAGATCCTGGAAACCATGAGGAACTGATGCAGAAAGTATATTGGAAAAAATGGATAACTTTTCATAATACATCTAAAGCTTTTATTTGCTGAAACCAGAGCACTCTGATATATTCCTTTCCTGTACATAAGTGCAAAGTTGGGCATCTCATGTAAATAGTGAGGATAATGTAGAAGTGATTTGTTTCCTTCTGTCCACGCGTAGTTTAAGGCTATGTACACCTTTGGAGGCAATTTTTTGTTTATGGCTGCATTTTACTCATTTTGGGCTAAAAATCATATCTTTTATCAAAAATATTGAGCCATTCTGTCACAAAGGGTTAACTGTTTTTCTAACTGTGTGACTGGCACTTTCACTTTGTGTGGGTCATCTAATAAACCTTATCTGTAAACTACTAAGGGGTCATAAACACTTATTTAAGCCACATTCTTATCAGTTAGATAAGAAATGAGCTGTCAGAGAGCAGAGATAAGGAGTCCATCTGTTCCTGGTCTGATGGAAGAGAGGAAATCCACAGGCTGCTACTACAGCATCTCAGCCATGTACAGAAAAAGGAAGCCATATTTTTAATAAAGACCAATTGAAAAAATGACCCCAAACGTGTACATAGCTTTTAAAAACGAAATGCAATACTTGTGAAATAATTTATTTGAAAAGACATTTGGATTTTTCATAACCTAGTACAGAATGATACATGTAATTGAGAAATGTATATTTAGGCTGTATTCACATGGGACGTAAAATGAACAGAGAAAATCCCTTGCAGATTTACCACAAATTCACTGCAAAATCCATATGCTTTACATGTGGACCACATCCAGTAGTAAAATCGATTGGTAGCTGCAATTTTGTAATGTATTTAATTTACCTTTATTGCTCCTTTCTTCTGTTCTGAGCTGTGGTCACATGACCATGTCCATGCAGCTCTTTATTTCCTGTGATATTATGTCCATGAGTGTGTCAAAGCAGCAACGGGGAAGAGATAGGAGAGTGTCTATGTAATTAGCTGAGTGGGAGGAGCTATAAACTAGCTGGGCAATGTTGGGGGCGGTGCTGGAGCTGTGGCAGAGAAAGGAGAAATGCATCATGGGTTTGGTTGGTACAGCAACAGGAAGTGCTACATAAATCCCCATCAGTCGAGATTGCAACACTTTTTGGCCTGATACCTTTATTGATATGGGGGTAGAGTATATTCCTGCAGACACTGTGGATGTTTCCAGAGGCTACAGAAGATGCTGATCCCTTTGAATTATTTATAGTTATAATTTTTTAGATTTTATTGAAATATATATATACTCTTCAAGATTTTTAAACACTGAAGTTTTTTTCTTTGACTTACAGGGAAAGGGGAAAATGCTGAATCTGAGCCAACTTGTGAGGCCATCCTAATAGCAGAAAAGGAAACAGATCCTGTGGAAAGAAGCTGGGCCTTGAGTGCAATGTGTAACTTCTACCAGCATTTGTGTACAGAATGGAATCACACATCAGAAAATTGCATAAACATCATGGCTGGGCAATGTCATCTCAAGCTGCAAGAGTGCAGTAAGACTATGATCATATACTGTAGCACATATTTATAGTGCAACTTAAAGGACCACACAGCCACATTAGTAACAAAAAAAACATGGTTTGTCCCATTCAGGCCCCTCTTGAACTCTTTTAGTGAACTCACCATCACCACCTCCTCAGGCAGAGAGTTCCATAGTCTCACTTCTCTTACCGTAAAGAATCCTCTTCTATGTTTGTGTACAAACCTTCTTTCCTCCAGGCGCAGAGGATGTCCCCTCGTCACAGTCCTGGGGATAAATAGATGATGGGAGAGATCTCTGTACTGACCCCTGATATATTTATACATAGTAATTAGATCTCCCTTCAGTCATCTTTTTTTTAAAAGTTAATAACCCTAATTTTGATAATCTTTCAGGGTACTGTAGTCCACCCATTCCAGTTATTACTTTAGTTGCCCTCCTCTGAACCCTCTCCAGCTCTGCTATGTCTGCCTTGTTCACAGGAGCCCAGAACTGTACACAGTACTCCATGTACTCTGACTAATGATTTGTAAAGTGGTAGGACTATGTTCTTGTCACAAGCATCTATGCCCTTTTTTGGAATGGTGTAGTTCTGAAATATTGGACACAGTTTGTTGGTATAGGCAAGACTGGTTTTGTTTGAGGTACAAAGCATATTTATTCTCTCATTTTTCACATGCATTTTAATGGGGCTATTTCAATGAATAAAAATTATTTCAAAAACAGAAGACAATGGGGTATAAAATCTTTTCAAAATACTCATCTCATAAATCCCCCGCTTCTGTTCAAATGCTGACTGGAACCCTATGACTGTTTGAGCTTCCTGGCTCATCCTGACACACAGGAAATGCCCAATCAGAAGATGACCGAGGCAAGTTATAGCTGTAGCCAGTCATTGGCTGATTAGACATCCTTTTGCATGTCCAGACAGACCAGGAAGCAGAGACCATCAGGGGACCCAGAATTTTTTATTGTTAATCTGTTGGGTGGCTTTGTGGACCATCACAAGGAAAACTGAGAATGTTGCCTAAATGCTATATTTATTCGTTCCAGAGAGCTGTATGGAGCAGCAGTGTGTATGCCCAACCTGCAGCTCCGTTCATTTCACGGGGCGCTGTGAAGTACAGAGCCCATGTTCTTGTGATCTGTGGGGGCCCAGCAGTTGGACCCCCACCGATCTAAATACTGTATACATATTAGTATATTGTCATCCGATCAAGGATGGTGGGTTTAGTCAACAGTCTAATGAGTGTGGGGGGCTCCTGAGAGAAAGATCAAGGGAAATGAATATTGTTACCCAATTTGTTTGTTCTTCCTGGAGATAAGCCGATGCCAGAAATGTCTGGCAATGGATTACTCCTGTTTCCCCATTGAATACACATACATGTTCGGCCAAGCTGAATGTGTATGTGGATGGAGGAGCCAGGAGGGAGTCGGGAGAGATAGCTGTTTGCCAAATGATCTATTGAATCTGTGTGACTGCCCTTATAGTTATCCTCTGTCCCGTGGATAGCGGATAACTTGAAATAATTGGATTATCCCTTTAAAAGGGTAGAGGTGTTTGCGTGCACAAAATGCTTTTAACTTAGTAGTCTTTACTGAAATTATAGTATTGAACAGTTCTCATACATTATGTATATTCATATGCTGCTTTTATTTAATCATTTATTTTCAGATTTCTTTTTTTTTAGAATTAGAAAGTGACATGGATTATCTGAACACGTCACCGGATTGGGACACTTCATGTGAGTAGACTGACCAAGTAATCATAGTGCATTCAATATTCTTTATTCACATTTTGTTGAAAATTTCCATGGTAGGGGAGAATTTCCATGGTTTAAATGGCATTTTTACACAACATCCTTCAGACAGCGCCTTACTAGTGCCACATGCAACTTCTCAGTAGATTGATGGAAATATTACTAAACTATAAAAGAACAACACGCTCCCTTGTGTTATTAGGATTATTTTTGTAGTGTAAGTGTGATCCCATGATCTCATGTCCCATACACTCTACACATACAGTGGTGCTTCAAAGTTTGTGAACCCTTCAGAATTGTATATATTCCTGCATATTCCTGTATCAGACTTTCAGACAAGTCCTAAAAGTAGATAAACATAACCAAATCAACCGAATGAGTAAAAATATTAGACTTAGATCTAATATCATGTCTGTGAGTGGCAAAAGTCTGTGAACCTTTAGGATTAGAGGATAATTTGTGGTGAAATTAGAGTTAGGTGTTTTCACTCAATTGAATGACAATCAGGTGTGGAAGACGTGTTTTATTTAAAGAACGAGAGATCTACCAAAGTCTGATTTTCACAACACGTTTGTGGAAGTGTATCATGGCACGAACAAAGGAGATTTTGGAGGACCTGATGAGTTGTTATTGCTTATCAGGCTGGAAAATGTTACAAAACCATCTCTAAAGAGTCTAAATGTCGCAATCCACATTCAGTCAGATTGTGTATGTAGCGCACCCGTGGGTGTGCCTTAGACGTGGAATAGTGGGTTCAGATCTCTCTTTGCTCTGGTGAACTCCCTTTTTCTTCCCCAATGCTCAGACACAGTTTATATGAACAATGGGCCCGTTTATTTTTAACAATATGACCCTAAACAAAATAATGGTAAGCAGTAAAACTTGAACAGAATATTACTAGTTATAAAATTACTGCAGTATTACATGCAATGTGCGGTCAAACAGCTTCTTGCACAAAATCTCAATCAATTACACTTTTCTCCACAGGGTGTCACTCTCTAACAAGTTTCACTGTTAAGATAAACTATGGTCAGAATAAAATAAAAGTTAGATATTGACTCTAATCATATAAGAATACAACAGCTGAGTATATTAAACCCTGTATAAAGCTTCCAACGCTTAAATATACACAAAGGAAACACAAACATAGTCCCGGCGTTAGCAGAAAAGAAAAGGGACAATAGTTGGCAGCTGCATGCGTTGGGGCCCGTCTTCTCGGTTAAATATTTATAGCAATGGCGGACAGTGTAGCTCACTTGTGCAGGAAAATCCTTAACTGGTGTCCAAGTCCAGAACCTATGATTCCCTGCACTTTACTAAGTTATATAATTCAGAACGGGGTCCTTAGGCTGTAAGCATTTGTCTTGTGAAGATTTCAATATCAGCATGAGGAATATACACTAGCAGAGTCCACACAGTGTCTTCCAGACAAACAGCTTGTATAACTGCAGCTGGAGGTGAATGCAGGGTATTAGTTTGTGTTGATCTCACACTCTCCTGGATGCAATGTTCATAATACTTTAATATGGTGTGCAGATCTGTTACCTCTGAGAGCAGAAAATGCAGCAGCTCACTACCATTCAGTCTTTCTCCTTCCAAGAAACAATCCACTCTCTCTCTGGTCCCAGTGCAGTATACTGCTTGATCTACTGTCTGGCCAGACAATCCAGTAACTCTATATTGAACAGCATACACTGCTTCCTTTCTTTCCAGCACTTATTGTACACCCCACAAACCCTCCTCCTCGGGAACTGTCCTCTCCAAACTTGGTTCCTAGTGTGAAGCAGCAATCTTTCCTAAGAACACCCCTAGTGGGCAGAACTGTGCACTGCAACTAATGAGGTAAAGAAAAGAAAAGGTTTAGCATTAAACATCATCATTGCACAAAATCTATGGGGTGTTACACTCTCCCCCCACTAAAATGTCTTGGGTCCTCCCAAAGAATGGCTCAAATCTAACTGAACATTGCCACTATTGTCAAATGGGACATTCCACCATGGAGTGTCATTAGTACACATTATTGTGGGGAGAGGGTCACCTTTGGAGCAAAGAGCAAAGGGAACATGAGCGTAGACTCCTCGATGTGCAGTGCTCACAGGTTCTTGAGTACTATTTCCCATAGTGTCATATGTGAGTCTCTGTGGAGGCCTTATCTGTCTGGGTGGCCTTAGTTCAGAGGTGTTGACTGGGGAGCATGCTTCAACAGGTGGTGCATCATTGGCACACTCACACTTTGTTTCTGCGGTAATTACATCCTCTATTTCTGGAGTAACCTGGGAGTCACCCACACTTGAATTGACAGCAAACAAAAGGTCATTGTCCATAATAGGCAGAGGAAAACTCTCATTTTGTTGTTCATTCAGGGCCAAAGAACCCTCCAGACGAATGCCTGTTTTGGATTGGTCAACTTGACAAGGGACGAACTCTAGAGCATTAGCATTCAGATCGCTTTCAATGGGGTTGTACATACTATCATAGAAAAGTCCATCTATTGTTACAGCGTATTACATCTGAATACATGGTATAATCATTCCTAATATAGCATTCCAACGCATGTACTGTTAGCTTTATACATGACAACCTTTTTTTTTTTATATACTTCTTCTCTCTGTATCATGGGAAAGCTTGTTCAGTTGTATTTGACCTTTTTTATTGAAAACTTAATAAACAAAATTTTGCAAGAAAAGTCCATCTATACCCCACTCACTATCACTGTCTTCTTCCCCATCAAGGGGGGTCACTGGTTCTTCAGCTGACGGGGTAGTCTCTCCTTTTCTCTGCAGTCTGCTGGACCGCCTGGAATTTGATTTTCCTTGTACACGTTTGGGTTCAGAATTTATTATCCTCACAGTTTCCGCTAGGGGCATCAAGTTGTTGCGATGCCAAGTCTTAATTGGTCCTTCCTTTCCTTCAGGGCGAACCTGGTAGACTGGAATGTTTGGCAGTTGGGAGCAGATTATGTAGAGATCAGAACCCCATCGATTTGCTAATTTGTGCTTGCCTTGTAGGCCCACATTCCTCAAAAGAACTCGGTCCCCTGGCTGAAGATCATGTACTTTCACTTTCTTGTCATAGCGAGCCTTATTCTGTTGATGTCGCAGTCCTGAAGAGATTTCAGCCAACTCATACGCTTGCTTAAGGCCTTTCTTGAGTCTCTCCACATAGCTAGTGTGAGAGTTCACCGGAGTGTCATCAGCAGAGACTCCAAATGTCAGATCGACAGGGAGACGAGCTTCTCGCCCAAACATTAAAAAGTAAGGTGAGAACCCCGTGGCATAATTTTTTGTACTGTTATAGGCGTGCACCACTGTTGCCACATGTCTACTCCAATGACTCTTTTTTTCAATAGACAACGTCCCCAGCATGTCAAGTAAAGTCCTGTTGAAGCGTTCAGGCTGAGCATCCCCTTGCGGATGATATGGGGTGGTGCGACTCTTCTGCACCCCCAAAAGTGTCAGTAGTTCCTTTACAAGTTTACTCTCAAAATCACGTCCCTGGTCAGAATGAATTCTTTTTGGTAGACCATAATGGACAAAGAACTTTTCAACAAGCAGTTTAGCCACTGTGAGAGCTTTCTGATCACGAGCAGGGAATGCCTGAGCGTATCTTGTATAATGGTCTGTCACAACCAACACGTTGCTAATTCCCCCTTCGTCAGGTTCAATACTGAGAAAGTCTATGCATACAAGTTCTAATGGTCCTCCACTCTCTAACTGTCCCAAAGGAGCAGCTTTTGTGGGCAACGTCTTTCTTTGAATACAACACATACAGGAACGGCAATAGTCTTCTATGTCTTGCTTCATACATGGCCAGTAAAATCTGTCTCTCACAAGCCCCAAGGTTCTGTCATAACCCAGATGGCCATGTTCATCATGTAACGCACAAAGTACTGTCTCCCTGTACTTCTGGGGGAGTAATAACTGCCATTTTTCACTATTGACGGTACTTGGGGCCCTCCTGTATACAAGTCCACTTCGTATTTGCAACCGGTCCCACTCTTTGACCAACAGCCTCGCCATTGGGTGGGCATCTGTACGAAGAATGTCAACTTGGTTCTTCTCTAAAGCTGCCATTGCTAATTTTCCTAAAGGATCTTCCTTCTGATCTCTTCTGAGATCACTGTGGCTCAAAACTGGTAACGATGAAGCCTGCAGAGTGACTGGATTGCAGAAGGATGAAGGTAGACTTTCGGCTGGTAGAGCTAGGCTCTGGGCACAACACTCACTTTTCGACTGGACTGTTGAAAATTTGCACATAGCTCTCACTCCTGGTGCAGGTATTTCTACCCATTCATTATCAGGGTGTAAATCTTTATGAGGTCTACGGGATAGACCATCAGCATCTCCATTCTGTGTGCCCGGACGATACTTCAGACTGAAATTGTAGTTAGACAGAGCAGCCATCCATCTGTGTCCAGTGGCATCCAACTTTGCAGTAGTCTGTATGTATGTCAAAGGATTATTGTCTGTCTGAACTTCGAACTCAGCCCCATAAAGGTAGTCATGCAGTTTGTCCACTACAGCCCATTTCAAGGCAAGAAATTCCAATTTGTGGGCTGGATAGTTCTTTTCTGTGGGGGATAGACTCCTGCTAATGAAAGCCACAGGCCTCAGCCGCTTGTCTTGCTCTTGATAGAGAACTCCTCCCAGACCTTCTCTGCTAGCATCTACATGGAGTATATAGGGTTTAGTCGAGTCAGCATAGGCTAACACTGGAGCATGAGTAAGACAATGCTTGAGCTTTTCAAATGCTTCATCACACTCAGAGGTCCAGCGGTCCTCAATACACTCTTTAGGCCCTCTTGATACCCTCACTTTCTTCAACTTGAAGCCTTCATCTGAGTCAGTGAGATCCATATCACTTTGAAGCAGTTGGTTTAGGGGTCGGGCTGTCTTGGCAAACCCTTGTACAAATCTTCTATAATAGCTGCAGAACCCAAGAAAAGAGCGCAACTCTGTGATGGTTCGGGGCTTAGGCCAAGATGTCACTGCTTCAACTTTGCTGGGATCTGTTGCTATCCCCTCTGCAGACACCACGTGTCCGACATATGTCACTGATGGCTGGAAAAATTTGCATTTGTCTAAGGATAGTTTCAATCCTTCTTTTTCAATCCTATCCAACACTTTCCTTAGCCTTGCCTCATGCTCTTCTAAAGTTTTCCCGAAGACAATGATATCATCCAGGTAGACAAGTACTTCAAGAAGATGCATATCTCCAACTGTTCTTTCCATGAGCCGCTGAAAAGTTGCTGGTGCGTTTGATAGGCCTTGGGGCATGTCATTGAACTCAAAGAACCCCAGAGGAGTGATGAATGCAGTCTTTTCTCTATCTGTAGGATCCATTGGAATTTGGTAGTATCCACTCCTCAGATCTAACACACTGAACCACTTGCTGCCCACCAAACAATTAAGTGCATCCTCTATCCGTGGGGTGGTATATTGATCAGGGATGGTTCGCTGATTCAAAGTGCGGTAGTCAACGCACATGCGTATTGATCCATTTTTTTTCCTGACAACCACAATTGGGGAGGCATAAGGGCTTCTGGACTCCTGAATCACCCCAGCGGCTTTCAGTTCCATCAAGTGCTGTCGTAGGTCCTCCAAATCTCCCGGAGCAACTCTTCGTGAGCGTTCCCTGAAGGGCCGCTCTTCCATCAGCCTAATGCTATGCATCGCACTCTTAGAATGACCTATGTCATATTCACCTGCAGAAAAACAGTTCTTCTTTTGCTTTAGCATCTCTTTAATTCGAACCATCCATTCTGGTGGCAAGATACCACCTCCTAAGTCAACATCTTCCAGGTTCAGTTCATCTATATTGACGTTATCACTTGGAGGCAAAGGAGTGGCAGCATATACATTTCCCAGACGGACTTGAGAGCGAAGAATAATGGGAGTGCTCCCTTTGTTCTTCAACCCTATTGACAAGGTATCATGCGGGTGCTTCAATTTGTCAGCTGGCCAAACCTCTGGTATTAACTCCAGACCAGGTGGCAATTCTATTTCTGAGCCCATCTCCGTCATGAAGTGGGAGGTAGTTGCCTTTCCACACATCCTCACCTTTGCCCTTAGACAAGTTATTCTTCCTGGTTGAATGACATGTTCTCTTCCGGAAGGGGACCAAACATGCCCAATCTCTTCTTTTGGGTTGATTTTCTCCTTTTTCAAAGCATAGTACACTGGTTTTAAGAATGGGTGAAGTGAAAGACAATTCTCAGCCAACTGTGGTCTCAACAATCGCCGAATAAAATCTGTATTCGTCCCAATCAACATGGCAGCTTCTCCCTTCTCTTTAGGTCTTGGGCACACAACAGCTAGAGTGTTAACTTCTTCGCTGATCCCCACCACTGAGGTAGGGAACTCTAACTTGAGTGAGACGTAGCCATCATATGGGAACTTTGTGTCGCTCAGACCCCAAATCTCCAGATCTTCCAGTCTTTGAAGCGGCAAGTGTTTCAGTTGCTCCTGATAAAAGTCTCTGAATAAAATAGTAACCTGAGCCCCAGTGTCCAACAAAGCTTTGCTATAGATTCCTTCTATCTTAATTGGCACTAGAGGGGACGGCCCAATTAGACCAGCTGGCAGCTTCTCATTCCTTGTTCTTTCCACTGCCTTACAGTCGGCCTGCTGATGAGCGGTAGATGGTAGTCTTAAAACTTTCTCCTTCAAAGGCTCAGGCCGTGTTAGTCTTCTGTCATCTGAAATGTAAATGGACGAAGAATTCGAGGCAGGGGTTCTTTCCTTCATGGTATTATTTATGGAGCTCTTTAAACTTGGGCACACAGTTGGCTCCTTCACTGAGGCCCTCTGAAGTTTCCCTGCATCGAGTTTGCCAAAAACATTTCATTTACTCTCCTTAGATTCTCAGGATTCGGACATCTCTGTCTCATGTGTCCTGTCTCTCCACATCGGTAACAGAATCCAACAAATGCTCTTGATCTGACTTCATTCAATTCTCTTCTGACTGCTATACCTGTGGATGCTGCATCTATTTGCTTCTCTTCTGCTAGTGTCTTGTCTGTCTTCTGTAGCCCCTCTACTGTCTTGACAATCTGTGTTATTGCATCTGCTAATGTGGCCACTTGTGACTGTATCTGTGATGCTTCGGAACTAGAGGCGCTGTGAACCATTGCTCCTGTTTGTACCTGAGAGGAGCTCCTCTCTTCCAACACTGCTTCCTCCTCTCTGACAGCTTTCACCAACTGATGATACATTAAAGGTGTCTGGTTTGTTTGTGCCCGCATTTTTATCATGATGGGATCTAGGGGCAATGCACCCTGAAATGTCTGCTGAACTCTTTTCTGATCTACTTGGTCTGAGTTTATCCCCTTCTTGAGCATTAGTTGATGAAGAATTCGATCCAACCGCCTAATATACTGGGACAATTTCTCCCCCTCCGTCTGATAGGTATGCGTGAACTTATATTGAAGCTCCTCCACTGTCTCAGTTCGCCCAAAAACATCTTGTAAAGCATTCAAGTAGTCTCTAGCAGAGCAGGCCCTTTTGCTCAGTCTTAGATTTCTGATCACTTCTGCAGCCGCCCCTTTGAGACTTTCGGCAACTCGCTGTTTCTTAATAGCTTCCGACACATTCCATTCTTCTATTACTTGAAGCACTTGATCCAGCCAGGGTTCAAACTCCTCCTCCCCATTTGGTGTGGGCTGAGTCCCTGAGAAGAACTTTAACTTGCGGTATTCAGATGCCAAAGATTTCTGGCCCAGAGTCGCACATTTACTCATTACTTCGGTCAGTGCTTGTACTAACCCAGAGGTGGTGACCATGTCATTTGCATCTACGGACTTATTTCCAGGCAAAAACTCTGGTTGAACCAATCTAGCTTTGAGTCCCTCTTTCCCAAATTCAAAGTCCTCAGGGAAATCTAACGCTGACACTGGTGTCTCCCACTCAAACAGAACATCGGTCCTCTCCTCTTCTGTGTCCCTATTTACTTTGATATCTCTAATTAGACAATGTTCTCCTGGGATAATCTTTTCCATCAAATCATAAAGCTGACGGCGGGACATTTCAGTACTGGGGACTATCAATGCAAGTGCTTTGTCTAAGTCCACTCTACAGATCTGACACCACTCAGTGACTAACTTTGAATTCATTTTGTTGTCTTTACTGTTCTTAAAAAAAAAAGGGAACAGAGTTATGGTCTGAAATCTATCCCGGACGAGCCCCCAAATGTAGCGCACCCGTGGGTGTGCCTTAGACGTGGAATAGTGGGTTCAGATCTCTCTTTGCTCTGGTGAACTCCCTTTTTCTTCCCCAATGCTCAGACACAGTTTATATGAACAATGGGCCCGTTTATTTTTAACAATATGACCCTAAACAAAATAATGGTAAGCAGTAAAACTTGAACAGAATATTACTAGTTATAAAATTACTGCAGTATTACATGCAATGTGCGGTCAAACAGCTTCTTGCACAAAATCTCAATCAATTACACTTTTCTCCACAGGGTGTCGCTCTCTAACAAGTTTCACTGTTAAGATAAACTATGGTCAGAATAAAATAAAAGTTAGATATTGACTCTAATCATATAAGAATACAACAGCTGAGTATATTAAACCCTGTATAAAGCTTCCAACGCTTAAATATACACAAAGGAAACACAAATATAGTCCCGGCGTTAGCAGAAAAGAAAAGGGACAATAGTTGGCAGCTGCATGCGTTGGGGCCCGTCTTCTCGGTTAAATATTTATAGCAATGGCGGACAGTGTAGCTCACTTGTGCAGGAAAATCCTTAACTGGTGTCCAAGTCCAGAACCTATGATTCCCTGTACTTTACTAAGTTATATAATTCAGAACGGGGTCCTTAGGCTGTAAGCATTTGTCTTGTGAAGATTTCAATATCAGCATGAGGAATATACACTAGCAGAGTCCACACAGTGTCTTCCAGACAAACAGCTTGTATAACTGCAGCTGGAGGTGAATGCAGGGTATTAGTTTGTGTTGATCTCACACTCTCCTGGATGCAATGTTCATAATACTTTAATATGGTGTGCAGATCTGTTACCTCTGAGAGCAGAAAATGCAGCAGCTCACTACCATTCAGTCTTTCTCCTTCCAAGAAACAATCCACTCTCTCTCTGGTCCCAGTGCAGTATACTGCTTGATCTTCTGTCTGGCCAGACAATCCAGTAACTCTATATTGAACAGCATACACTGCTTCCTTTCTTTCCAGCACTTATTGTACACCCCACAAACCCTCCTCCTCGGGAACTGTCCTCTCCAAACTTGGTTCCTAGTGTGAAGCAGCAATCTTTCCTAAGAACACCCCTAGTGGGCAGAACTGTGCACTGCAACTAATGAGGTAAAGAAAAGAAAAGGTTTAGCATTAAACATCATCATTGCACAAAATCTATGGGGTGTTACATGTACAAATTCAAGACCATTATTGCTCTCCCCAACAAAGGTCACACCATGAGCACAAGGTCACAAAGGAACCCAAGGTAACCTCTAAGTAACTAAAGGCCTTTCTTACATTACCTAATGTTAATGTTCATGAGTCCACCCTCAGGAGGACACTGAACAACAATGGTGTGCATGCTAGGATTGTAAGGAGAAAGCGAATATTGCTGCCCGTCTGCAGTTTGCTAAAGATCACCTATATAATCCAGAATGTTATTGGAACAATGTTCTGTAGATGAACGATATCCAAATATAACATTTTGGTTTAGATCACAAACTTTCTGTTTGTAGAAAGGAAAACAATGCATTCCAGCTTAAAAAACTGTACATTTGTAAAACACTGTGGTGGTAGTATCATGCACCTGGGCCAGGACAGTTGGAACAATGAAATCTGAACTATATCAGCAAATTATAAAGGAAAATGTTAGGACATCTTTCCATCAGCTTAAGGGCTTATTCACACGACCGTGTGAAGCCCGTGCCCGTATTGTGGACCGCATTTGCGGATCCACAATACACGGGTCCCATTCCGTGGACTGATGCGGACCCATTAATTTCAACGGGTCCGCAAATCCGGAGATGCGGAACGGAACCACGGAATGGAACACTACCGAAGCACTGCGGAGTGCTTTCTGAGGTTCCGTTCTGTGCTTCCGCACCGAAAAAAGTTAGAGCTTGCTCTATCTTTTTGCGGAACGGAGGGATCGCGGACCCATTCAAGTAAATGGGGCCACAATCCCTATGCGGCTGCCACATGGCAGGTGCCCGTGCTTAGTGGACTGCAAGTTGCGGTCCACAACACGGGCATGGGCTTCACACGGTCGAGTGAATAAGCCCTAGTTGTAAGGGAACATAGGTCATGAATCAAGACAACAACCCTAAACGCACAAGTCGTTCTATCAGAGAATGGATAAAGAAGAATACATTTAAAGCTTTGGGGTGGCCAATTCAGTCTTTATCTTAATCCAATAGAAATATTGTGGAAGGACCTGTAGTGAGCAGATCATAGGAGGAAACCCACCAACATAGCAGGGTTGAAGCTGTTTTGTACAGCGTCAACTCTGGACTAAAATTCTTCAAAGCCAATATTCTAGACTAATCAACAATTACTGGAAACTTTTATTTTCATTTATTGCTGCATAAGGGGGTCACACCAGAAGCTGAGAACAAAGGTTAACATACTTTTGCCACTCACATGTGAGACATGTGATATAGGACCAAGTCTAATATCTTTTACTGATTTGTTTGAATGTATCTACTTTTAGGACTTGTGTGAAAATCTGATGTTGTTTTTGATCATATTTAAGCAAAAATATAGAAAATCCTGAAGGATTCATAAGTAGGCTTGTGAAACGAGCTTCAGATCAGAAATCTAAAGTCAATTCATTCAAAAACGTTGTTTTTAATGCTGTTTCCTTACAGCGTTAAAAGGTATTGGCTCCGTCTCACCCAAAGCCGCTCAAGACTTCAGTGAATTACTACTGTATTCCTATCTGCGTAATTAGAAACATTTTAAAATAGGAATCCGAAGTGGGCTTTGGTACTGGCTGGTACCTCGGTACCAAAGCCCACTTCGGATTCCTATTTCAAAATGTTTCTAAATGCGTACAGTAGATAGGAATACAGTAGTAATTCACCAAAGTCTTGCACAAAAACAACATTAAAAGTGATGTTTTTTAATTAATTAACTTTGGATCTATGATCCAAAGCTCAATTTAATGCCAGGTCAGAATGCTCAGGCTTTTCAAAAGTGAATAAAATATTACTGTACAGAGTGGAGCCTTTATTGATAGACTGGAAATATGCAAGAGTGAAGTTTTCTTGGTGGATCTAAGTGATTTTGAGAAGATCTGCTGATAATGTAATGTCTATAGGAATTCCCTGACAATGATCTAAAGCTGACCGTATACATTAGATGGTTGTCCGCTAAAACTGTTGATTTCACTGGGACCACCAGAACTACTGTATATGGGGGCAGATATTAGGGAAAATAAGGGTCTAGCAGCTTGCCTTCCCTCTTCCTACTCTGAGCCGAGTCGTGCATGCATTTGTTTGGAGGGATTGGGAGTGATAGCTTTTGGCTGAATCAGCCAAATGAATATTTGGCATCTTACATGTATGGCTGGCCAGTCTTGATTTCAACCCATCTAATCCTAGTAATTGCATTGATGTGTGATTAGAAAAGTACTTGTTTAAATAATATTACTCTCCTGTTTACATTAAATGGAATCTGTCAGCCCCGAAACACCCCCAAACTTGTGTAAGTGACACAGAGTAGGCTTATGTCATTTTTATCTTCATACTCACTTCCATTCTGACACGGTGCTTCGGCAAAGCAGCAGTAAAATGCATCGAGAGGACACTCCTGCTCATGCAGGTAATGGAGAGGACTCAAAGAGGAGTCCTCTCAATGCATTTACTGCTGGTTTGAGGTAGCACAGTGTCTGAATGGAGTATGAAAATAAAACCAGTTTGTACTCTAGTTTGGGGGGTGTTTTGGAGCTGACAGATTCCCTTTAGGCAATTTTAATATCTTTTAAAATGTCTCTTCTATATGAACCCCTCCCTGCTCAGCATTGTAATAATACAGTGCTCCAGGTAAGCAGTTAAAGATCAGTGGCTTACTATTATAGCACTGTAATGGTGCAGGTTCACGAGCTGTGCCTGAACCATCACATGTAGGGTACAGCTGGGACCCTGCTCTTACTACCAGGATCAGAGATAACTCCAGTTCCAGCAGTCTAACCACTTAGATGCCACGGTCAATGCTGACTGTGGAGTCTGAGTTGAACCCATCAGCCAACCGCCGTACCCTGTGATACAGTGGGTGGGTGCTGAGGAGTTGCTATGTCAGTCTGGGTCTAATAATCAACCCCAGGCCTGCCACGTTCCAATACTTTTTATGGTATAGGCCAGGGATTCGCAACATTTGGCACTCCGACTGCTATGAAACTACAACTCCCAGCATGCACGCTTAATCAGCTGTTCTTGTAACTCCCATGAAGGGAGGCTTCTGGGAGATGTAGTTTCAGAACCGCTGGAGTGCCAGAGGTTGTGAGGGAGCCTTTGCATCATTGTACTCAGCCAGAAGCAAATAACATTGATATTATAACATTTGAGGATTGTTTGTATACAGAATACCTAAAAGATATACAGGAATAACTGTTATTTCCTCTTCATCAGTGGCCTGTGGACAAGCCATATCATCTCCCAACAACACTATACCCAAAGGTCGCATAGTTGGAGGAAGCGTTACTTCACCTGGATCTTGGCCATGGCTGGTTAACATTCGAGTTAATGGAGAGCTTATGTGTGGAGGAGTCCTGCTTGGAGATGTTTGGGTCTTAACTGCTGCACATTGCTTTAATGGGTATATGAGACAAATAATCTTTAAATTAGCATTTCTTGTGCTAGTAAGATTATACCATGTTGATTATGTTATTGCAGATTGTTTGTCTGTATAGTGTATTGTGTTGAAAATATCTATTGAAAATCTTTTCCTTATGCTGTCAATCTAGTAAGATCTGGCCAGCTCATGAACGTATCGGAGAGCTATATGTGTGGATGAAAAACAATAGAAGATTAGATTATAAAATGTGTAATTTCTTGCAGAAATATTAATGAGCTGCATTGGACGGTTGTCGTTGGGGAATATAACCTGAACGAAGAAGAAACTGGAAAAAAGGTCTATCAAGTGAATAGGATTATAACCCATCCCAAGGTACTGAACCTAAATAACAAGCCACAAAGATTTCTTGCAAAAGGGAGAGATAGAGCCTTACCTTTTTTATTTTACAGTTTATTCAGAACCTTGGTTTCTAAGGCAGATTGTTGGCTAAAGATTCTTTAAGTATCTTGTTGTCTATATGCATACACATTGTTGGCAAGTGATTTGTCTAAAACAATGAAAAATGGCCTAAAATGTCTAGAACTGCCCCTAAAACATGGCGATGAAAAGAAATGTCATGTTTTCTATTTAATAAAGTTAAATGTATCTTTTAAGAAGACACTTGCAAAACCGAATCTTCATGTACTATGTAAACATGTACGTCAGTACTTTCCAAGCATTCTTAATTGGGATGTTGTTGGCTGTTTTTTGCATATACATATGGCAGCACGGTGGCTCAGTGGTTAGCACTGGTGCCTTGCAGCGCTGGGGTCCTAGGTCCAAATCCAACCTAGGACAACATCTGCATGGAGTTTGTATGTTCTCCCTGTGTTTGTGTGGATTTCTTCCTGGTACTCCGGTTTCCTCCCACACTCCAAAGATGTACTGTTAGGAACCTTAGATTGTGAGCCAGTTGGATGCGAATGTCTGTAACGCGCTTCGAAATATAGTAGCGCCATATAAGTGCATAAAATAAATAAATATACAGTGATCTGCACATCTGTCACTAATGACGAAATGCACTCATTTGTCTCTTTGGCACAGTACAAGCTACATTCCCACCTTAGAAACCGTTAGCAATGCCCCGCCTCTGTCCATAAGTGAGGTACGGATGAGACGTGTTATCTAAACTAAATGCATTAAGCAAACACCTTCAATTGCTTTTCAATGGCTTTTGTTTCAAGATAACACGATGAGTTAAGACATTTGAGTTAAGAGTTTGTGTGTTAATCCTGCTACATCTGTAGCTACACCCATTCTTATCAGGCATTTGGCCATTACTTGGAACTAGCACTGCTTTTTCTAAAATGCAGCCAAGAGTGTAAGATGCTGACATCCAGCCTCCTGTTGGGTATACCCGTGCTGTTGCACACTATAGCAGGGATAAGCAACCTCAGACCCTCCAACTGTTCTCAAACTACAACTCCCAGAATCCTCCTTTCACTTCTATGAGAGTTACAAGAACAGCTAAGTAAGTGTGCATGTTGGGAGTTGTAGTTTCACAACAGCTGGAGTACCAAAGATTGCTGATCCCTGCACTATAAAATGTTTTACATTCAAGGAACCCAACTATTTTCAACCCTTAATGATTCATTGTCAATGGCCAATAATTCTGATCTCATCTCATATATTTCCCCCATAGTTTAATCAGAAAACATTTAATAACGACCTTGCACTGGTGGAGCTAACAAGCACGGTAACATCATCTTCAAGAGCAATTCCGGTGTGTCTCCCCTCAGTACCTGTGGAGCCATCTCCTGGAACAAGCTGCTACATTGCTGGGTGGGGCTCCCTTTATGAAGGTTAGTCTACCAGTATCTCCTCCTAACACTGGATCTACACATGCAGTGTCTCTGGCAGTTTTTGATGCCGTTTTTTAAGTCTCTATATGAGTGGATCCAAAAGCGGAGATGTGTCATTATTTCTGTTCGACTTTTCATTCCTTTTGGATCCACTGGATTTGAGAAACTGATTAAAAGCTGACACAAACACTGCATGAGTCATAGCCCCATGCACATTACTGTATTGTCAGCCAAACCCAATGAGAACAGCGGGTTTGGCCCACAATACACCTATGTGCATTGGGGCCTTTCTCCTCTCTTCCCTCTGGATACACATAGAGGTTCGGCCAAACTGAATGTGCATGCATATGGTGGAGTCAGGAGAGATAGCTGACAGCTGACCAACAGCTAATGAATGTGTTTGGCTAGCTCAGTGATAGGCAAACTGCGGCTCTCCAGCTGTTGTAAAACTACAAATCCCATCATGCCCTGCTGTAGGCTGATAGCTGTAGGCAGACTGGGCATACTGGGAGTTGTAGTTTTACAACAGCTGGAGAGCCACAGTGTTCCCATCCCTGGGCTAGCTTAATTCTAGGTGAGGTCTAGTCAAAATAAACTTTTGGGAATCAGTGGTGGTCCAAGGTCACAAATAGAGATGAGCGAAGCGACTTCGGATGCTGCATCCAAAGTCGCTTCGCTAAAATATTAGTTATAATACTGTATAGAGATTTGTCTCCGTACAGTATTAGAATGGGCTGATGAGCCGAAGTAATTTATTCACAAAGTCGCGTGAGACTTCATTGAATAACTTCAGTAATTGATTATTACACTGAAAAACCTTGGAACAGAACTCGGCTTTGGTTCCAAGGTACCACTCGAAACCAAGCCGAGTTTAGTTCCAAGCTTTGAAGTGTTTTTTCACTGTAATAATCAATTACCGAAGTTATTCAACTAAGTTTTGCGTGACTTTGTGAATAACTCACTTCGGCTCATCGGATCCCATGCATTCTAATATTGTATAGAGACGAATCTCTGTACAGTATTATATAAGATTTTTTTGGGTGAAGCGGCTTCGGATATAGCATGCGAAGCTCGCTTCGCTCATCTCTAGTCACAGACTTCTCCAATCTGATCTTCTTACATGCACTGTATCTATGAGATGATCAATGTGAATGGATTCTCCCTTTAGCTCCCTGTAACTTGTTATTGTAACTTCTTTCTGACTTTATAATCACATGGTTTAAAGGGGTATTCTCATCTCAGACATTTATGGCACATTGTGGTACAGAAAGGGATATAGCCAGCTCACCTCATCGTCCTACACGGCGGTGCACGGAGCGGACTCAAGCCAGTCCCTTGGGAATAGAAGAAAAATTAAAGAAATGCTCCAGCACCACGGTGGATAGTATGAAAGTCCCGGTCTTTATTGTCACCAAGAATCCAGGTGAGTACAGCAATCACAAAAAACACTGGTGGTCCCCGGTACCCCGGATCTACGCGTTTCGAACTGTCGTGTTCTTAGTCATGATCCAGGAGCCTGGATCATGACTAAGAACACGACAGTTCGAAACGCGTAGATCCGGGGTACCGGGGACCACCAGTGTTTTTTGTGATTGCTGTACTCACCTGGATTCTTGGTGACAATAAAGACCGGGACTTTCATACTATCCACCGTGGTGCTGGAGCATTTCTTTCATTTTTCTTCTATTTATGGCACATTAACAGGCTCTGACAGCTTTCAGCAGATTTGCACAACCCTTGCTTACAAGCATATTGTCTTTATTATTGATATCAGAAGAGTGGCAAAGCTTAAAGTGTTATTCTCATCTCAGATATTTATGGCAGATCCTCAGAATATGTCATAAATGTCTTATAGATATGGGTCCCACCTCCAGAAGTCTCACCTATCTCTAGAATGGGGTTCCCCAACCTCAGCCTACCTCACCCTGTCCTGATGGCCACCTCATCTAGGCTGCAAGAGGTTGGCAGATTTACGGAAATAGCCAAGCTCACTGTCATATGCTGTTTCCCTAACTACCATCCATTTTTATGGGCAAAGCACAGTGATTGTCTGTTTCAGTAAACTTGGCCACCTACTACAACCTTTATGAGCCAACAGGATGGGGTCAGGGGATCCTTTTTCTAGAGATGGCACTAGCATTTATCAGACATTTAAGATATTTTCTGTGGATCTGCCATAAATGTCTGAGATGTGAATAACCCTTTAAGCTATCAATAATAGACATGGGCTACCAAGTGTTCAAGCAAGGCTTGTGCAAATCTGCCGCTGGGGGACATTTATTAAAGCTTTTACCCCACTATTGTTGCATATAAAAGTCACAAATGACGGCACATGCTCCCTGCTGCCCACCTGATTTACTATAACTTGTGATAAAACCTGGAGTAAATTATAGCTGCTGGCTGGCGTAGACTTCAGTTTCTAGCACATGGACTCCCAGAGATGCGGCTTATTTATTAAGAGGCAACTGCCTCTTATTAAATTAAGCACATCTTACTCCAGTGCATGGGGATTAAGCCTGACATATGGGAATGCCAGTCTTGATAACTATCCCCCTCTGTGTAAGACATGGGACAGCTGAAATTGTAGTTGTCACACTACAAAACATCTGTGTGTAACCCCAAATTTATGAATATTTTAGCATCTTTCTACCATCACTTTCTGTGCACATACTTACATAATCAGTTAGGGGCAGGCAACTTGGAAATATTAGTCTGCTCAGTGTTACCTCATTACCAATGTATGTACTCTTTCCAAACATGCAAGTCAATAAATAGATAAAGCCAATTATTAGACTTCCATTTCGGGACTGCCCCTAGGTTGTCCCATACTTGGCACTGGTCAAATTTGTCTCTATAATAAAAACAGCCTTCTTCCTCAGTAAAATATATTCATATCATATTTCATGGTTTATAAGACATGTAAATATACTGCACTTTCCTTCTGTTGTATTCTGAAACAGATGGCCCTCCATCCGATGTTATAATGGAAGCTCGTGTGCCAGTTCTGAGTCAAGAATCATGCAGGAGCACATTAGGAAAGGATATGTTGACCAACACTATGTTCTGCGCTGGCTATCTGAGTGGGGGCATAGACTCTTGCCAGGTAATTTCCCCTCCATAAATCTGAAATCTACAGGAAAAATGTTTAGTTTTTATGTTCAGGATATGTAAATGTCATATAGAATTACACAGTAAAATTAAAACAGTGCACTATTTACAGAGAATGGCCTGATAAATGTGTCCTCCTTTACCTCTCCAATAACAGGGTGACTCTGGTGGACCTTTGACCTGCCAAGATCCTTCCTCTAAGCAATATGTAATATATGGCATTACCTCATGGGGGGATGGTTGTGGAGAGAGAGGGAAGCCTGGGGTTTACACCAGAGTAACAGCCTTCATTGACTGGATCAGGACCCAAATGAAGAGTAAGGATATTTGAAATATATGAATGATTATCAGTATCAAGAAGTGTTGTGTTTCCAGTGAATGCAGTTATTGACTCTGCACAAATAAAACAATATTACTGTCTTTTACATATTTGTGTACACGTCCACTTTATGAAGAGTAGCAAGACTAGCACATTTGTACAGCATCTCAGTTTAGGGGCACTTGATTCTGGGACAGAACTAACAAATAATCTGCAGTCTCACAAATCCATAAGCAGAAGGTTGGGTAGGGACAATCATGTGAGTCTCTTGTGAGTCTCTAAAGTAATAAATAAAGCAGTTCTAAGCCCTACAGTGAGGAACAGAAGTATTTGAACACCCTGTGATTTTGCAAGTTCTCCCACTTCGAAATCATGGAGGGGTCTGACATTCACATTGTAGGTGCATTCCCACTCTGAGAGACAGAACGTAAAAAAAAATGCAGGAAATCACATTGTATGATTTTTAAAGAATGTATTTGTCTTGCACTGCTGAACATAAGTATTTGAACACCTGAGAAAATAATATTTGGTACAGAAGCCTTTGTTTGCAATTACAGAGGTCAAATGTTTCCTGTAGTTCTTTACCAGGTTTGCACACACTGCAACAGGGATTTTGGCCCACTCCTCCACACAGGTCTCCTCTAGATCTGTCAGGTTTCGGGGCTGTCGCTGAGCAACACAGAGTTTCAGCTCCCTCCAAAGTTGTTCTATTGGATTTAGGTCTGGAGACTGGCTAGACCACTCCAGAACCTTGATATGCTTCTTACAGAGCCACTCCTTGGTTATCCTGGCTGTGTGCTTCAGGTCGTTGTCATGTTGGAAGACCCAGCCACGACCCATCTACAATGCTCTGACTGAGGGAAGGAGGTTGTTGCTCAAAATCTCATAATAAATGGCCCCATTCATACTCTCCTTAATACAGTGCAGTCGTCCTGTCCCCTTTGCAGAAAAGCACCCTCAAAGCATGATGTTACCACCCCCATGCTTCACAGTAGGGATGCCGTTCTTGGGATGCAACTCATCCTTCTTGTTCCTCCAAACACGACAAGTGAAGTTGAGACCAAAAAGTTCTACTTTGGTCTCATCTGACCACATGACTTTCTCCCATGCCTCCTCTGAATCATCCAGATGGTCATTGGCAAACTTCATACAGGCCTGGACATGTGATGATTTGAGCAGGGGAACCTTGCGTGCAATGCATGATTTGAAACCATGACGGCGTAGTGTTCTACCGACATTGACCTTTGAAACTGTGGTCCCAGCTCTCTTCATGTCATTGTCCAGCTCCTCCCTTGTAGTTCTGGGCTGATTCCTCACCTTTTTTTATCATCAGTACCCCATGAGGTGATATCTGGCATGGAGCCCCAGTCCGAGGGAGACTGACAGTCATCTTTAGCCTCTTCCATTTTCTAACAATTGCTCCAACAGTTGATCTATTTTCACCAATCTGCTTGGCAATTGCCCCGTAGCCCTTTCCAGACTTGTGGAAGTGCCCAATTTTGTCTCTGGTATCTTTTGACAGCTCTTTTGTCTTGACCGTGGTAGTAGTTGGTGTATGACTGACTGTGGGGTGGACAGGTGTCTTTAAAAAGCTCAGACAGGTTCTACTAAATTAGATTGTAGAGTAGAGGTGGACTTTTTAAAGGCACAGTAACAGGTCTTTGAGAGCCAGAATTTTTGCTGTTTCTCAGATGTTCAAATACTTATGTTCAGCAGTGCAAGACAAATAAATTCTTTAAAAATCATACAATGTGATTTCCTTATTTTTTATTTTTTTTTTATTCTGTCTCTCAGAGTGGGAATGCACCTACAATGTGAATTTAAGACCCCTCCATGATTTCTAAGTAGGAGAACTTGCAAAATTGCAGGGTGTTCATATACTTCTTTTCCTCACTGTATATCCACTATAAAAACCAAGGGAGTCATTTAATAAAGCCTATAAAATACCTTTGGTGTATACAGTGGTGCCTGTCCTTGCACCATTTTTATGAAATATTTCTAGACATGTTGCATGTCTGATTTGCAAAAGTTTTTTTTCCCTCACTTTTAAAGAATTGACCAGTAGCTATTAGTCTGTCAAATATCTGCCTTGTTAAATTGCCAAAGATTGTTGTAGAATCAGCTGACTAGCAACTGATCATGTTATAAAATGGGTGATTTTATATCTTTCTGGCTATTTGTGCATTGTTGTAAATGTTTCCATGTGTCCACATTTCTTTTCACCTAATATGTTAGCCGTGGGTCTATTTGTTTATGTCCATTATTCACTGGCCATCAAAAAATGTATCACGTGAATAACCCCATAGACTACTATTGTTCTTAATACGAATGTGTGATCGCCGTTAAAAAAACATCTGATCCAAGTCCGTTTTTCCCTGTCGTGTCAATGTAGCCTAAGGAAATAAGTTGAGGTCAATGTGAGCTGTTTGTAGTGTCTGCATTTTAAAGGACAAGACAGTGTTAAGGGCTATGGACACCTTTGGGACATTTTTTTATCATTGCATTTTACTTACTTTGGGTTATCATTCTTTTAATTGGTTTATATTAAAAATGTTCAGGGCTCATGTAAATCTCTTACTCTAATCTTCTGACCTCATAAATGGCTATACTTACTATAGCTGAATTCTTATCGGAATAATAAAATATGGCTTATAAGGTTAAGAGGTCATAGATAGGAGTTCTACATGAGATACCAGCTGATTGGATTCAAAGAAATCAAAGGGACAGCTTGCAAACAGACTCATTTATTAACCCCTGTATCTCAGAAACAGCTGAACATTTTTAATAAAGACCAATTAAGAAAATAATTTTTAGCCCAAAATGAGTAAAATGCGATAAAAATGCCCCAAAGGTATACATAGTCTTTAAATTAATAGTTCTTGTTAAATCGTGTCCCAAGTCATTTCTGATTCCATAATTTGGAAAAGAAATTGGCAATCTAGTCAGTTTTCAACTTTGTCCCTAGATATTTTTAGCTTGCACATGTCCGTGTTTTCACAGAATTGACCACTATCACAAACAGTTTTCTTCCTTTTTTCTTCAGGTTAGAATTAGTTCTTACCTTTTAATTTATGTTTTGCATGGTGGATAAGGGTTTAACTATAAGGGGTGCAGCCAATGTAATATTCTCAGTCCCAACAACAAGGTTATCATAAATAATGGCCTAGTAAATCATATTATTTCACTATAGCAATCCCTTTCCCATAGGACTAGTTGTACTCACATATACTCATCTGGACCTAGGGCTGATAAGGTAGCGATCTTTTCTGGTCACTAACAAGTATCATGTGTTAAACCTGTGAATGAGTTGCTCTTTCCCTGTAGCGCTGGACTCATCTATGCTTCAAGCTGACCATACACATGGGATTAAGGCCTCATGCACATCGCTGTATCTGTTTTGCAGTCCGCAAAGAGCAGATCTGCAAAAATATGCAATTTTCTCATTGCCATCAGTAGAAAGGTCTATTCTTGTCCATAAAACAGACAAGAATAGCTCATGTTCTATCATTTGTGGAACAGCCACACAGATGTGGACAGCACATCGATGACATCCATGTTCTGTCCGCATTTTTTGCGGTCCCATAGAAATGAATGGGTCCACATACGATCTGCAGTAAATTCAGATTGAATGCAGACCAAAACTACAGTTGTGTGCGTGGCTGATGCCATACTTCTGTCTGCTAAAATGTAATTGGCGAGGTTACTTGTATTGCAAAATCGGACAAATTAGGCCAATCATTTGACTTTTTTTTTTTTTTTTTACACTGACACACTGACACACTGGTCAGCCAGGCTAGTCTAGCATGTTGCTGGTGGGATTATTTGTATGAATCCCACAGAAGACTATTGCAATCTCAATAATACCATAAATGACTCTTGAATTCAGTAAGAAATCTTTTTTCTTTTGCAGAA
Organism: Bufo gargarizans; assembly: GCF_014858855.1. Taxonomy (NCBI): domain Eukaryota; kingdom Metazoa; phylum Chordata; class Amphibia; order Anura; family Bufonidae; genus Bufo; species Bufo gargarizans. The sequence continues at coordinate 195,176,684 of NC_058083.1, forward strand.
TCCACGCCAAGCCGGGAGCCTTCATGCTTTGAGCTGGGTGCAATGACAGATAGTCAGCAAAATAATCCAAAGTCAGAAATGAGCCCCCTGTGTTCCTTTTACAAACAGTCCTGTCCAGCTCCCTTCAGCCCCAGGGCCTGTACACGTTTAGCAGAGGAGAAATGCAGGCAGAGACAGAGAAGATGCGGTGAGTCCTTACGTGAATCGCATCCAATTATCTTATGTTCAGCTGTTCAGTCACTTCTTGCTGATTAATGCTCCATTGCAGTAAATGATCATTAACAGCTCATTACTTCAAAGATCAATGGAAATGTTACTTGTCTGATGATAAACTTTTAAACAAGATTCTAAGAATAATTTACTTGGGTTATCCAGTTATCATTAAAGAGAACCTGCACGACCTGCCATATCCAATTAGTGCTGCCAGTTTAAACTGTGCACACCTCCAACTGGTAACGCCCATCTGGACCTTCACAGCAGACTGCTGGCAATTCTTTCATAATCTTTTCAAGAATAATGACACAAGAGGAATGACACAACATATAGTTATACAAAAAGGTGCTCCAGAACTGTTATTGCATGGGGAATATGGGTATTTAGTAAAGCTAGCTAGCTTGTCAGTAGCATTGAACAATACAGTAGCCTTAAACAATTACTTTTTGTTACATATCCCCCCCCCCCCCAAACAGCAATTATTTATAATCTGTAGGAATACTGTCCTTTTATAGTTAAAGGGAAAGAGAGGGGAGAAAGCATCCAGAAGAACAGGCCACTGGTAAATGTAATGTGAGAAGTCCTATAATCAGCCTGTTAGGCTGGAGGCCCGTGTCCTCCGCTGTCCTGCTGTCCCAGGCAGGCACAGGCGTTGCTCCACTCTCCCTCTGTGTATTGGGACTATTGCTCAGTGACCTTCTTTTCAGCACTGCGGGAGTTAATCCTTCCCTTTTGCTCCCAGCTCTGCTGATGACTAAGTTGCTGATCAGCCTTGCTATTTAGCTGGGCTGTGGATTCACTCCTTTGCCTGAGCTTTGAGGTTTTCTAGTCTCTAGTAACCAGTGAAGGTGATCTCTTGTACTGTACCCTGCCAGTCTACTGATTCTGCTCCTTATTTTGAAACTGTGACATGGACTACGCACATACTCTGCCTGCCCTGACCTAGGAATTGCTATTTGGAATACCCAAGTACTCAGCCTTCCCTGACTTTGGACTGTATTCAGACTATGCTTTTTGCCTGAGTCCTTGGTGCTTCTCACCAGTGTCCCTGACCCCCTTGGGTTAGCCATCAACTACACCAGGACTAATCTAGGAGGTAGCAGCCTGGTTGGTTCCCTGCAGCAAAGTCCAGATCCCTGTACATGTTTTAAAGGTTGAATCCCAGGGAACCGCAAGGACAATGCCTTTAGGTTTAGCCCAAAGTCAAACTGGTTAGTTGGCACAGTGGGTCAACACCCACTGCCTGATACACAGCCATATTACTTGGATAGCACAGGGGATGTGTGGGGCCCTAATTAAGTCACCACTTCCCACTGCTTCCTGGTCTGACTGATGGTCTGACAAAGAGTGTTAAGTGACACTCTTTTACCATGCTAAAAGTCCAGACAGAGATTAAATAAAAACTGGGCAGGAACTAGTATATATGGAGCGGCTTCAAAAATTATTTCCAGAAAATAAACAACCTATTTTTTTTTTATTAAAAATAATTACACAGAGAAGTCAAACATAGGTTGTTAATATGTGATTAAAACAATTCAAAGGAAGTGTCCCTTTAAAGTAACACTTGTCGGCATGGGGTCAATCTATATATCTTTGAATGCACCATGTACCTTGGTTGAATGATGCATGCAAACATAATTTCAGTTACTCATTAAATAGCAAAGATTTCCCTAAACAGTTTCAACCAATCCGGAAAATTCTTGTTGTTTGGAAACCCTCAAAATACATACAATTCGGTAAAAGGTGAGTTAGCGGCATGACAAAGAACAAGCAATAACATTTTCTACAAGACCCAGGAGAAAAAAGAAGAAGAAACTATAAAACCGATAATCATATATTCATAATTTCTGCAGAAAATATATAGTCATAGATTTTCTGCAATGCTTCCTTGTTCACAGAGTCCTATGGGATGCACATACTGCTTTCTTTCTGGTATGTTTGGCCTGTATTATGCCTTGAGGTTAATTGTTACTACTAGAACATTTACACCTGTAATATATGGGCGTTAGATCCTGTAGTCAGCAGAGTTACCGTGCAGGAGAATAGCAGCCATTATGAATAATTTAAGACAGCCCAGTTACAAGACACCAACTAAAAATATAGTGCTAATATAGGCTGTAAATATTAATTTCATGACCGTATTAAAAGGGCTGAGTTCCTACTTAGGACAGCTGTTGGAGCTGACAGTTTCCCTGGGCTGAAATAAAACCAACCATTCAGTGAGTTACTGTCTGAGAAAAGCGCATACTTTTATAGGCTTTTTGTTTGATATTGAGCAATTGGCTTATATCACATGAATGTTAATTGTAATTATTATATGGAATTATTGCAGAGCTCCGTTCCTATCTCCAAGTTCTCCTAAATTTGCTGCGCAAGGCAGAGGAATTTTTGCGTAACAACATGGATTTATCCTTCTTCACTCAGACTATCCCACAGTTCATGGAAGATATGTACAGTGATATATTTCCACACAGAGCCCAAAGAGATCTTACAGGTATTTCACTTAGACAATCTGTAATGTAATTATCAAAAAGACAATAGTTCAATATTTTACTGTACTCATAGACTTATTTAGAATGAATGTTCCTATAACGATGCAGGCAATGATGGTGTGCCTCCAAAAACTTAGATTTGCTTAAAGTCAGAATATTGCCACATTTAACATCTGTATTACGTCTGCCTCAACTGTACCCCGACAGTTCTACAGAGTTGAAATTAACCATTAAATCCTATGGATATTCAAGTTAAGTGTAACCCCTCTGGGTCCAGATGTTGCATCCAGTATATGGATGCTAAAATACAAGTCCAAACATTGCAGATCTGGTACAGTTTTTCAGTCTTGTTTCGGTCCGCATCCAAACTGCTGTTTTGACGACTTGGATGCCGACCCATTCACTTAAATGGGGCCGCAAAAAAAAATTGAACTTGTCCTATTCTTGTCCGTTTTGCGGACAAGAATAGGCATTTCTACAATGGGCCGCCTGTTCTGTTCCGCAAATTGCGGAAGGCACATGGGCGGCTTCCGTTTTTTGCGGACCGCAAAAAACCTAACGGTCGTGTGCATGAGGCCTTACATCTTCAGACCATTTGTTTTCTCCTTTTTTCAAGTCACATATAGTAATTGCATTTACTACAGAGCGTGTGAAGTTGTGATTATATTATTGTCTGAGTTAGGCCTTGTTCACGTGTCCACGTTTTGATGCCTTTTTCACGTGCGTGATAAAAAACTGAAGGTTTACAAACAACATCTCCTAGCAACCATCAGTGAAAAACGCATTGCATCTGCACTTGCTTGTGGATGCAATGCGTTTTTCACTGAAGCCCCATTCACTTCTATGGGGCCAGGGCTGCGTGAAAAACGCTGAATATAGAACATGCTGCGTTTTTCACGCAACGCAGAACTGATGCGTGAAAAAAAACGCTCATGTACACAGACCCATTGAAATGAATGGGTCAGGATTCAGTGGGGTGCTATGCGTTCACCTCACGCATTGCACCCGCACGGAAAACTCGCTCGTTCGAAAGGAGCCTAAGGGAAAGATCTGCATCTGTTCTGTGTTTAGAGCCGAAAACCTGAATTTGGCTCAAAAATCACTGATGGAAATCGCTGACCAAACACTGATGTGTGAATGAGGCATTACTGTGTGCAGTGTCCAGCATCTCTCTCCTCCTTCTCATTCCATTTGGTCCTCTTACAGCTGAACTTAAAAACTTGAACTTTTATCACATGGTTCAAAATTTAGGGTTTATTGGTCCCAATAAACAGTCAAAATGTCAGCAGCATCACTTGGCCATCCTGTTTCTTTTATATCCAAACCAGCATGTAACACAGGGCTCGGGATTAAATGGCTCAAGTGAAGGGCCTTCTGAGCTCATTTCGATTAGATCCTCCAGTGTAGAAATATGAATTGATTGCATACTTTTGATTTAATTCTGTTTTGGGCAAATAAACCTTCGTTCACATGGGATTCTACTTTTCAATAGTACCATCCTGGGGGATATATAATTTATTGATCAACTTTTATTAAAGCAGTTCTCTGGGCTTTTAATATTGATGACCTATCATGCTCGCTGCTGCTATACCTATGGCAAAGCAGCAGCACTCATAAAGAGATACGGGAGGTGGGACTTGCACACTGCGCACGCTGTCTCCTCATACAGCTGATCGGCGGGGGTGCCAGGTATCAGACCCCTGCCGATCTGATATTGATGACTTGTCCGGTCTAGTGTTATGTAATACATTCCAGACCTCTAAGGCCTCTTTCACACGGGCGTCATGTTTTTTTGCCCGGATAAGAGGGTGCGTTGCGGGAAAATGCGCGATTTTTCCGCGCGAGTGCAAAACATTGTCATGCGTTTTGCACTCGCGTGAGAAAAATCGCGCATGTTTGGTACCCAAACCCGAACTTCTTCACAGAAGTTCGGGCTTGGGATTGATGTTCTGAAGATTGTATTATTTTCCCTTATAACATGGTAATAAGGGAAAATAATAGCATTCTGAATACAGAATGCTTAGTATAATAGTGCTGGAAGGGTTAAAAATAATAAAAAAGTTAACTCACCTTCTCCTCTTGTTCGGGTAGATGCCGGTCTGTTCTTTAGCTATGGGCTGAATGACCTGAAGTGACATCAGATCACATGCTCCAATCACATGGTCCATCACCATGGTGATGGAGCATGTGATCTGACATCACCACAGGTCCTTCAGCCCACAGCTAAAGAACAGACCGGCCTCTACACGAACAAGAGGAGAAGGTGAGTTAACCTTTTTATTATTTTTAACCCCTCCAGCACTATTATACTAAGCATTCTGTATTCAGAATGCTATTATTTTCCCTTATAACCATGTTATAAGGGAAAATAATACAGTGAATAGACTGTCACCTAGAACCCATGCGTGAAAATCGCACCGCATCCGCACTTGCTTGCGGATGCATGCGATTTTCACGCAACCCCATTCATTTCTATAGGGCCTGCGTTACGTGAAAAACGCACAAAGAGGAGCATGCTGCGATTTTCACGCAACGCACAAGTGATGCGTGAAAATCACCGCTCGTGTGCACAGTCCCATAGAAATGAATGGGTCAGGATTCAGTGCGGGTGCAGAGCGTTCACCGCACGCATCGCACCCGCACGGAAAACTCGCCCGTGTGAAAGGGGCCTAAGGCCTCTTTCACACGGGCGTGAGTTTTTTTGCCCGGATAAGAGCCGGGTGCGTTGCGGGAAAATGCGCAGAAAAAAATCGCGCAAGTGCAAAACATTGTCATGCGTTGCACTCGCGTGAGAAAAATCGCGCATGTTTGGTACCCAAACCCGAACTTCTTCATAGAAGTTCGGGCTTGGGATTGATGTTCTGAAAATACCCTTATAACATGGTTATAAGGGAAAATAATAGCATTCTGAATACAGAATGCATAGTAAACCAGCGCTAGAGGGGTTAAAAAAAAATAAAAAAAATAATTTAACTCACCTTAGTCCACTTGCTCGCGAAGCTGGCATCTCCTTGTGTCTCCGCTGCTGATGAACAGGACCTGGGGTGAGCTGCTCCATTAAATACAGGTTAAGGACCTTCGATGACGTCACTCCGGTCATCACATGGTACGTCACATGATCTTTTACCATGGTGATTCACCATGGTAAAAGATCATGTGATGACCGGAGTGACGTCATCGAAGGTCCTTAAGCTCTATTTAATGGAGTAGCTCACCCCAGGTCCTGTTCATCAGCAGCGGAGACACAAGGAGATGCCGGGCTTCGCGAGCAAGTGGACTAAGGTGAGTTAAATTTATTTTTAATTTTTTTTAACCCCTCTAGCGCTGGTTTACTATGCATTCTGTATTCAGAATGTTATTATTTTCCCTTATAACCATGTTATAAGGGAAAATAATAATGATCGGGTCTCCATCCCGATGGTCTCCTAGCAACCATGCGTGCAAATCGCACGGCATCCGTACTTGCTTGCGGATGCCATCCGATTTTCACACACCCCATTCACTTCTATGGGGCCTGCGTCACGTCAAAATCGGAAAATATAGAGCATGCTGCGATTTCAACTGAACGCACAAGTGATGCGTTAAAAACATCGCTCATGTGCACAGCCCCATAGAAATGAATGGGTCAGGATTTAGTGCGGGTGCCATACGTTCGCCGCACGGATCGCACCCGCACGGAAAACTCGCCCGTGTGAAAGGGGCCTAAGGGTTACATAGCATCATAAATCAATACAATGCTATGTGACCCCGTCAGTGCTGGGAGGTCAGGATGGGTGTTCTCCCTGACACACGATGCGAGTTCAATGTTTGGACCTCGCTCGGGTGAAAGGGAACTAAAAGGGAATATATAATGTTTATTGTTTACTTATGTGTCCTCCGGCACTGTGTCCAACCATTTGTCTTGACACTGGATAGACAGCGCTGGTACTGTACTCACTACACTGGATATATAGCGCTGGTACTGTACTCCCCGCACTACACTGGATATAAAGCGCTGGTACTATACTCACTACACTGGATAGACAGCGCTGATACTGTACTCACTACACTGGATATATAGCACTGGTACTGTACTCACCGCACTACACTGGATAGACAGCGCTGATACTGTACTCACTACACTGGATAAATACCGCTGGTACTGTACTCACCGCACTACACTGGATATAAAGCGCTGGTACTGTACTCACTACACAGGATAGACAGCGCTGATACAGTACTTACTACACTGGATATACATTCGCCTAAAGAATTATTAGGAACACCTGTTCTATTTCTCATTAATGCGATTATCTAGTCAACCAATCACATGGCAGTTGCTTCAATGCATGTAGGGTTGTGGTCCTGGTCAAGACAATCTCCTGAACTCCAAACTGAATGTCAGAATGGGAAAGAAAGGTGGGCTACAACAGCAGAAGACCCCACCGGGTACCACTCATCTCCACTACAAATAGGAAAAAGAGGCTACAATTTGCACAAGCTCACCAAAATTGGACTGTTGAAGATTGGAAAAATGTTGCCTGGTCTGATGAGTCTCGATTTCTGTTGAGACGTTCAAATGGTAGAGTCCGAATTTGGCGTAAACAGAATGAGAACATGTATCCATCATGCCTTGTTACCACTGTGCAGGCTGGTGGTGGTGGTGTAATGGTGTGGGGGGATGTTTTCTGGGCACACTTTAGGCCCCTTAGTGCCAATTGGCCATTGTTTAAATGCCACGGGCTACCTGAGCATTGTTTCTGACCATGTCCATCCCTTCATGACCACCATGTACCCATACTCTGATGGCTACTTCCAGCAGGATAATGCACCATGTCACAAAGCTCGAATCATTTCAAATTGGTTTCTTGAACATGACAATGAGTTCACTGTACTAAAATGGCCCCCACAGTCACCAGATCTCAACCCAATAGAGCATCTTTGGGATGTGGTGGAACGGGAGCTTCGTGCCCTGGATGTGCATCCCTCAAATCTTCATCAACTGCAAGATGCTATCCTATCAATATGGGCCAACATTTCTAAAGAATGCTATCAGCACCTTGTTGAATCAATGCCACGTAGAATTAAGGCAGTTCTGAAGGCAAAAGGGGGTCCAACACCGTATTAGTATGGTGTTCCTAATAATTCTTTAGGTGAGTGTATAGCACTGGTACTGTACTCACCGCAGCACTACACTGGATATACTTCTCTGGTACTGTACTCACTACACTTGATATACAGCGCTGGTACCGTACTCTTTTGCACTACTCTACCCTGGGCATACTACTACACTGCACTAGTCATAACTGTACTCACTGTACATGGTCACACTACCCTCTGCCACACTGAGAAGATCACACTTCACTGTATAGACCCCACTGCACTGCACAGACCCCACTGCACTGTACAGACCACACTGCACTGTACAGACCACACTGAGAAGACCTCACTGCATGCAGTGCACTGTGCCGGGCACACACTCGTATGCTGCAGTCAGCTTGGGTCTGCGGGCCGGTCACAGTGGGAGCAGCTGCTGCTCCACCATACACTGCTCCAGCGCTTGTCACTGAAGTGTGGCGGGTCACCGCTAACACCCGCTGTGCACTGCATCTGACCCAAGCCAGTATTACAAAGCCCACCTTATAAGTGATGATCTAACCTGCGCACGTCCAGGAACGCGCCCGCCCTCCTTTTCCGGGCAGCTGCGCGGGACTCTCAGATGAAATCGACAGCGCAGAGCAGCTGGTAGTCACCCGAGGAAGCCATTTATTCCCAGCGTTACCCAGGGGGACGTGACTAACACACCTGGAGTAAGATTGGCTGCGGCCCATGCTTCACGACTAAGCATGGGCCCATGCTTCATGCTGGCTGGATGTCAGGGGATTGGCTCTTCTAACAGACGTGCCTAGCATGGTGCGCCTGCTGAAGGAAGTTTTTTTTTCTTAAAGCTGCAGCTCGGCGGTGGGACAAGTCGCAAATGGCAATAAAACTTAAAAGTCTTAACGCCATTTGCTAATTCCTGGTTGCATTTGGTCACCATCTGGACCACTGAACAGTCTGTGTTTCATTCATGATAATGTCCATGTTTCATCAATTTTTGGCCAGTGTTTTCTTCTGTGGTATCTGTCGCATCTATTCAATGGTTTCTGCAATTAACAGAAATGATGTTGCAAATGTTAACAAATCCTTTACCATATAAAAGAATACATTTCACATTAAACAAATACATCGGATTCTTATGAATTAATTTACAGTGAAATTCCTTTAATCCATAAAAAATAATCCAGACAATTTTATAAACTGCCACTTGTTTCCAGCACATAAAATTGAATACAATTTTAATCCATTATTATAATTATTATTATTATTAGCAGTAGTAGTAGTAGTAGTACAGTGAATGCTGTAAACAAAATAAAAACTGTGGCATAACACCCATTTTTTTGGTCACCTAACCTCTCAAAAATCATAATATCAAGCGAGCAATATGTACCCCAAAATTATATCAAACGTTACGTTGCCCCATCCTGCAAAATAGTGAGCCCTCACTGACGAAAAGTGGAAAATGTGCAATTATTTTTTGCATTGATTTCTGCAAAAAAACTGTAGCGTCAATATGCTCACTCAATACCTTGATGGGGGAGTTTCTAAAATGGGGTCACTTAGGGCTTCCAGTTATTATTTCACCCCAGAGCCTCTACAGGAAGCACAGCATAAAAATGAGTGGGCTTGCTTAAAAAACACTGGCATATGCTGGACACAACATATTGGACACTGAAATGGCATATCTGTGAAAAAAAAATTCACTTTGCACCATCTGCTGTGCATTAATGTGGAGTTGAAATGCTCAATACACCCCTTGGTAAATTCTGTGAAGTGTGTGGTTTCAAATGGGGGTCACTTCTTGAGGGGGTTACTTTTTTTTTAATTTAACCTCAGAGCCTCTACAGTTAAGTCACCAATCTAGGTTTCAAATGCACATAGTGCTCTTTCTCTTCTGTACTGCAGTGTGCCCAAACAGCAGTTTACAACCACATATGGGGTGTTAATGTATTCAGGAGAAAATGGTTAACCAATGTCGGGATCCTTTTCCTCCTTTTACGCCTTGTGAAAATGAAAAATCTGGAAATAATTTCATTTTTCATTTTCACAGCCAAGTGTGAAATGTCTGTGGGGTCAAAGCACTACTGTCACGACCCTTGGTCATGGTCGTGACTCCTTGGGAGCCGCATGCAGTTATCCGCGGTCTGGTGTTGTCGCAACCGCAGCTGGGGGCACTTAGTGGTTTGCCTCAGGTGCGGTTGCCGCGAATAACAGGCATGCGTGCGGTTGCCCTTGGCAACGTGTTTTGGTGTGCACGTCCTTCGTCTGTGTTTGTGTGCACTTCCTTGTCGTTTTGTGGTGCACGAGGTTATGTGTTGTATGCACGTAGACACCTCCCTTCACCTGTGGTTGTCCGCGGCAACGTCTGTTGTTGTATGCATGTGGTGGCAGAGTTTCGGCCTGCGGGCTGTTCCCCAGTACATGGTGGCCACGCATGCCGTTGCTGGCGGTAACAGGTGAGTGGGTTGGTGTGGGTTATGTATTATGTGCACTTCCCCTTATATGTGTGTTTTCCCTTCTGTGTGCTGGAAGGGTTAACTTCCTTCCCAGTGTGTGTGATGTCACTGGGTGTGGTTGACTGGTGGGTGTGGCCTTTTGGCCTATATAGCCTGAGTCTCTTGCAGGCTACAGTAGGTTGCTCTCAGCCATGCTGGCTGGAGCAGCCTCCTGTCTCCTCCATCTGCCTGGTAAGGACGATCCTTCTGGTCATAAAACCTTTGTCAGAAAATCTTCGTTAGTTATATTCATGTTTGGTGTTCTGAAGATGTTTGTGTGGTCTCTTTGTTGGTGCAGCATATGGTTTCCGGAGTTCCCGTGTTATGTCTGGTGTGTGCTGTGTCCTTTATGTTGCTGTGGACATCAGCACTTGTTCATGGGTTCCAGGGTTGTGTGTCTGTGACAGGTAAGTGCAGGACTAGTCTCACTTACCTGTCATTTCCATATGTCTGTTGATGTTCCCCCTGTGTTGCTTGGCCGTTGAGACTCCTGCTCCTCCGTGCCTAGGAGGAGTAGGGCGTCTGACTCTGTCCCCTAGTTCAGGGCCGACTTGAGGGCTCGTAGGGACTTTTAGGTTCCGGCGTATGAGCCCTCCTACCACCAAGGTCGGCTCATACTGACAGGAGACAGGGTCAGCGTTAGGGACGCAATAGGAGGTGACCTGCTCCCTAACTCTGTGGTCCCGGCCAAGGGGTAACCCTATCTTCTCCTGGCACCGCACGGCTGGGGGTTTCCCCCACCGCCAGCCGTGACAACTACCTACACTGCTCAATATATTCCTCGAGGATGTAGTTTCCAAAATGGGGTCATTTTTGGGGGGTTTCCACTGTAGGGATACGTCAGGGTGAAAACCATTCCGGCACAGTATGCCATCCAACAGCCATATCATTTTCACAGTCAAGAGTTTCTAAATACTATGAAATGCCTTTGGGGTCAAAGCGTTCATTACATCCCTCAATAAATTCCTTCAAGAGTGTAGTTTTCAAAATGGCCACACATATGGAGGGGGGTTCCCCACATGGGGTGTTCCTATAAATAATAGTTTGTTTTGTTTTTAACCCATGCTGTTACAGAACATTGATTTAAATGGAAAATCTGCAAAAAAGTGCATTTTATTTTAACCTCCATTTTGCATTAATTCTTGTGGGACACCTAAAAGGTTAACAAATTAATTTGAGGGGTATAGTTTCTAAAATGAGCTCCTTCTATTATTTAAGCCCCTGAACGTCATTTCAAAATGGAATTGGTCCTTAAAAAGTCGGTTTTGGAAATTTTCTTGAAATATTCTAAGCTTTCTAGGGTTCTAAGAAAATAAAATGACTTGACGTGAATGCGGCTGAGCTGCTATACCCTGTACAGCCGCTATACAATGTACGGCACTGTGCTTGGTTTTCTGAGAGAAGGCCTCGACCATTACAGGAGTGCTGATGCCTTTTCAAACAGCTGATCATGGGGATCCTGGATGTCAGATGCCCACTGATCAGATACTGATGATTAGTGTAAAACCCCTGAAAACCCCCTTTAACCCCTTAAGGACACAGGGCGTACCGGTACGCCCTATTTCCCGAGTCCTTAAGGACCAAGGGCGTACCGGTACGTCCTGACTTAAAATCGGCATTCCGGCGCCGCGGGGGTTAATCGGAACGGGATTTCGGCTGAAATCATTCAGCCGGCATCCCGTAACAACGCAGGGGGGGGTCATTTGACCCCCCCGTATCGGCGATCGCAGAAAACCGCAGGTCAATTCAGACCTGCGGTTTTCTGCGTTTCCGGTCCATTCGGGTGTCCGGTGACCCGATGAACCGGAAAAAGACTGCGATCGGTGGCGTAATTATACACCACCAATCGCAGTCCGAGGATTTGAGGAGGCGGTGCTGGCCCTGGTGCTGAACACTGCTGTCCAGGGTGCTGATTGGTGCAGGGGAGAGAGGCGCGAGATTCAAACTTCCTGCGCTCCTCTCTCCCCTCCTCTTCCTGTTCTGCACGAGCACCCGGCAGCATCGTCCAGCACCAGCTCCTGTGTCCCCCTAATCGCCATCCATCACCCTCCTGCACCCATCGCCACCCAGGTAGGTTAGGGTCAGTGAGGGAGAGGCATCGTTAGGCAGGGAAAGAAGGGAAAAGTTAGTTAGGAAAAAAAAAAAAAAAAAACTTTTAACTTTTACACAAATCTTTTTTTGATCCATCAGACCCCAGACCCCCCCCTGCCACTTGCCCCCCCCTACAATCGGTATATGGGAGGAGTTGATCTCTCGGATCAAGTCCTCACGCCATATAACGCCATGCGCAAAACCCGGGCATGGTACAAAAAAGTTGCGGTCTACTTGGTGCAGGTTGCCATGTACAACTCTTTTGTACTATCCCGAAGCGCTGGCAGCACAGGGACATTCCTCCAATTCTATGAGGCAGTCCTCAAGGACCTGATCTTTTCGGACCGGGAAAGAGCAGGCCGGAGTACCTCGGGAACTGGAGGCGCCCGGATCGTCCCTGGCCAACACTTTCCAGGTGTGGTCCCCCATACTGGAAAGAAGGGACGAACCCAAAAAAAGTGCAGAGTGTGTCGCAGGAGGGGGATACGGAAGGACACCACCACTCAGTGCGACACGTGCCCCGATCATCCGGGCCTCTGCGTTATCGATTGCTTCAGGGAGTATCACACTTCCATGGAGTACTAAATTTTTATAATCCCCAACAGTTCACTAGAGAACATAAAACACTATGGCTCTCAGACTTTGGAGACACGAAAACTATTTTTCTTTCCCCCAAAAATATTAGTTTTAGTGCAGGCATCCTCAAACTGCGGCCCTCCAGATGTTGTAAAACTATAACTCCCAGCATGCCCAGACAACCTACAGCCATCAGCAGGGCATGGTGGGAATTGTAGTTTTACAACATCTGGAGGGCCGCAGTTTTAGGATGCCTGCTTAGTGTCTCCAAAGTCTGAGAGCCATACATATTGGGCATCGTCGCGTGCGTAAAAGTCGTCGCTATAAAAATAACTTTTGACCAAACGCCTCGGATGAACGGTGTTAAAAATATAAAATAAAAACGGTGCCAAAACGCCTATTTTTGGGCAAAATTTCAATTTAAATCCATTTTGCCGGTAATAAAGCAAGGGTTAACAGCCAAACAAAACTAAATATTTATTGCCCCGATTCTGTCGTTTGCAGAAACACCCCATATGTGGTCGTAAATGGCTATATAGCCGCACGGCAGGGCATAGAACGAAGGGAACGCCATACGGTTTCTGGAAGGCAGATTTTGATGGACAGTTTTTTTTTTGACACCATGTCCCATTAGAAGCCCCCCCTGATGTAGCCCAGACTAGAAACTCCAAAAAAGTGACCCCATCTAAGAAACTACACCCCTCAAGGTATTCAAAAGTTACTTTACAAACTATGTTAACCCTTTAGGTGTTCCACAAAACTAAATAGCGAATGTAGAAACAATTTTAGATTTTTTTTTTTTTGTTACATTGCCTCAAAAAAGAGTAATATAGAGCAACCAAATATCAAATTTACCCCAAAAATAGTCCCAAAACAACAACCACCTTATCCCGTAGTTTCCTAGATGGGGTCACTTTTATGGAGTTTCTACTCTAGGGGTGCATCAGGGGGCTTGAAAGGGTACATGGTGTAAATAAACCAGTCCAGCAAAATCTGCCTTCCAAAAACCATATGGCGTTCCCCTTCTTCTATGTCCTGCCGTTTAGCCAAATAGTAGTTTACCACCACATATGGGGTGTTTCTGCAAACTACAGAATCAGGGCAACCCATTTTGAGTGTTGTTTGGCAGTTAACCCTTGTTTTACTCCTAGAAAAAATTGATTATATTGGAAAATTTTCCAAAAAATTGAAATTTCATAATTGTTTCTCCATCTGCCATTAACTCTTGTGGAACACCTAAAGGGTTAACAAAGTTTGTAAACCCAGTTTTGAATACCTTGAGGGGTGTACTTTCTTAGATGGAGTCACTTTTTTGAAATTTCTATTCTAGGGGTGCAACAGGGGGCTTCAAATGGGACATGGTATAAACAAAACCAGTCCTGCAAAATCTGCCTTCCAAAACCCATATGGTGTTCCCCTCCTTCTATGTGCTACCGTTCGGCCAAACAGTAGTTTACGACCACATATGGGGTGTTTTTGCAAACTACAGAATCAGGGCAACCCATTTTGAGTGTTGTTTGGCAGTTAACCCTTGTTTTACTCCTAGAAAAAATTGATTATATTGGAAAATTTTCCAAAAAATTGAAATTTCATAATTGTTTCTCCATCTGCCATTAACTCTTGTGGAACACCTAAAGGGTTAACAAAGTTTGTAAACCCAGTTTTGAATACCTTGAGGGGTGTACTTTCTTAGATGGAGTCACTTTTTTGAAATTTCTATTCTAGGGGTGCAACAGGGGGCTTCAAATGGGACATGGTATAAACAAAACCAGTCCTGCAAAATCTGCCTTCCAAAACCCATATGGTGTTCCCCTCCTTCTATGTGCTACCGTTCGGCCAAACAGTAGTTTACGACCACATATGGGGTGTTTTTGCAAACTACAGAATCAGGGCAACCCATTTTGAGTGTTGTTTGGCAGTTAACCCTTGTTTTACTCCTAGAAAAAATTGATTATATTGGAAAATTTTCCAAAAAATTGAAATTTCATAATTGTTTCTCCATCTGCCATTAACTCTTGTGGAACACCTAAAGGGTTAACAAAGTTTGTAAACCCAGTTTTGAATACCTTGAGGGGTGTACTTTCTTAGATGGAGTCACTTTTTTGAAATTTCTATTCTAGGGGTGCAACAGGGGGCTTCAAATGGGACATGGTATAAACAAAACCAGTCCTGCAAAATCTGCCTTCCAAAACCCATATGGTGTTCCCCTCCTTCTATGTGCTACCGTTCGGCCAAACAGTAGTTTACGACCACATATGGGGTGTTTTTGCAAACTACAGAATCAGGGCAACCCATTTTGAGTGTTGTTTGGCAGTTAACCCTTATTTTACTCCTGGAAAAAATTTATTATATTGGAAAATTTTCCAAAAAATAGAAATTTCAAAATTGTTTCTCCATCTGCCATTAACTCTTGTGGAACACCTAAAGGGTTAATAAAGTTTGAAAAAACAGTTTTGAATACCTTGAGGGGTGTAGTTTCTAGAATGGGGTCATTTTTGGGAGGTTTCTATTATCTAAGCCTCACAATATGACTTCAAACCTGAACTGGTCCATAAAAAGTGGGATTTTGAAGATTTCTCAAAAATTTCAAAATTTGCTTCTAAACTTCTAAGCCTTGTAACATCCCCAAAAAATAAAATATCATTCCCAAAATGCTACAAACATGAAGTAGACATATGGGGAATGTAAAGTCATCACAATTTTTGGGGGTATTACTATGTATTACAGAAGTAGAGAAACTGAAACTTTGAAATTTGCTAATTTTTCAAAATTTTTGGTAAAAAATGTATTTTTTTATGCAAAAAAAATAACTTTTTTGACCCAATTTTAGCAGTGTCATGAAGTACAATATGTGACGAAAAAACAATCTCAGAACGGCCTGGGTAAGTCAAAGCGTTTGAAAGTTATGAGCACTTAAAGGGACACTGGTCAGATTTGCAAAAAATGGCCCGGTCCTTAAGGTGAAAATGAGCCCGGTCCTTAAGGGGTTAAAAGCAGAGAAATTCAAATTAAGAAAATGGCAAAATGGCAAACTTTTCTGTAAATTTTGGATTTTATTTTAATTAAGAAAAACATATCAACTCATATTTCCCAGTAACATGCAGTACAATGTGTCACAAAAATATAGCCTTATATTTGATCGGATAAATAAAAGCATTCTAATGTTATCACCACTTAAAGTGACACATGTCAGATTTGCAAAATTAGGCCATGTCAGGAAGGTGAAAAATGGCAGGTCCCTGAAGGGTTAAGTTCACAAAACCAGACATGGCTATGGAAAGAAAAGTAATTAGGAAATTGCTGTGGACACAAAATTTGCTACTTTCTTCTTTCTGTGTTATTATTATTCTATGATACATTTTCATCTCTTTTTTTACTTACAAAAATGAGTGACTGGCTATTTAATGTGTTCTTTTTTTTAAAGAGCAGAATCCATTAATGAATGTCATAGACAAAGAACCCAATGAAATCATCTCAGATGAAATTAATAAAACAGATACAACAATTGGAAACGATATTCACAGGTAACCTGAATGTACTCTACTTGATGATAGGAAAAGTTTATTGAAAATTGAATTAATGTATGTAATGATGTATATTTACATTTCTTTCTCAAATTACAACTTTCCTGCTGAAGAACCATTGCTCATTTAACATATTGCACTAATATATCACCTTCCACCTAGAGAACTGCAAATCACATCATTCGAAGTGCTCTTTACAGATCTTGGGCCCAGATTAGATGATTGGACTTCATTTCTTTATCATATGGTCGTTCAAGGCTCTACAAACATAATGCAGAAAAAACAAAGAGGAAAAGAATTTGAGGACACAGAGGAGCAGCTTTTTCTGGAGGTACCATAATTATAGTAATAATATGCTATAGTAATAAACTGTTCTATGTCTGCACTCCTCCCAGCTAGAAATAACATAAAAATACCAAAACATAAAAATACTTACCAAGGAGTTCCTGTATGAGCCTTTATCACATATCACTTTTATATTGTGTATTACCTGAAACACTATTAACTCCTTAAGGGCATAGCCTTATTTCACCTTAATGACCAGGCCATTTTTTTGCAAATCTGACCAGTGTCATTTTAAGTGGTGATAACTTTAAAACGCTTTGACTTATCCAGGCCATTCTGAGAAAGTTTTGTTTGTCACATATTGTACTTCATGACACTGGTAAAATGAAGTTAAAAAAAAAAACATTTTTATTTATAAAAAAATACCAAATTTAGCAAAACTTTGTAAACAAATTTCAAATTTCCAAGTTTCAATTTCTCTACTTCTATAATACATAGTAATACCTCCAAAAACAGTTATTACTTTACATTCCCCATATGTCTACTTCATGTTTGGATCATTTGGGGAATTATATTTTTTTTTTTGGGGATGTTACAAGGCTTAGAAGTTTAGAAGCGAATCTTGAAATTTTTCAGAAATTTTCAAAAACCCAATTTTTAGGGACCAGTTCTGGTCTGAAGTCACTTTGCGAGGCTTACATAATAGAAACCACACAAAAATGACCCCAGTCTAGAAACTACACCCCTCAAGGTATTCAAAACTGATTTGACAAACTTTGTTAACCCTTTAGGTGTTCCACACGAATTAATGGAAAATAGAGATACAATTTCAAAATTTCACTTTTTTGGCAGAGTTTCCATTTTAATAATTTTTTTCAGTTACAAAGCAAGGGTTAACAGCCAAACCAAACTCAATATTTATGGCTCTTATTCTGTAGTTTACAGAAACACCCCATATATGGTCGTAAACCGCTGTATGGGCACACGGCAGGGCGCAGAAGGAAAGGAATGCCATACGGTTTTTGGAAGGCAGGTTTTGCTGGACTGTTTATTTTGACACCACGTCCCATTTGAAGCCCCCCCCTGATGCAACCCTAGAGTAGAAACTCCATAAAAGTGACCCCATCTAAAAAACTACACCCCTCAAGATATTCTAAATTGATTTTACAAACGTTGTTAACCCTTTAGGTGTTCCACAAGAAATAATAGAAAATAGAGATACAATTTCAAAATTTCACTTTTTGGGCAGATTTTCCATTTTAATATTTTCTTAACTTTTACAAAGCAAGGGTTAACAGCCAAACAAAACTCAATGTTTATTGCCCGGATTCTGTAGTTTACAGAAACACCTCATATGTTGTCGTAAACTACTGTACGGGCACACGGTAGGGCACAGAAGGAGAGGAATGCCATATGGTTTTTGGAAGGCAGATTTTGCTGGACTGTTTTTTTTTTCACACCATGTCCCATTTGAAGCCCCCCTGATGCACCCCTAGAGTAGAAACTCCATAAAAGTGACCGCATCTAAGAAACTACACCCCTCAAGGTATTCAAAACTGATTTTACAAACGTTGTTTACCCTTTAGCTGTTCCACAAGAGTTATTGGCAAATGGAGATGAAATTTCAGAATTTACATTTTTTGGCAAATTTTCCATTTTAATCCATTTTTTCCCAGTAACAAAGCAAGGATTAACAGCCAAACCAAACTCAATATTTATGGCCCTGATTCTGTAGTTTACAGAAACACCCCATATGTGGTCGTAAACTGCTGTACGGGCACACGGCAGGGCGTAGAAGGAAAGGAATGCCATACGGTTTTTTGGAAGGCAGATTTTGCTGGACTGTTTTTTTTTTTTTGGACACCATGTCCCATTTGAAGCCCCCCTGATGCACCCCTAGAGTAGAAACTCCAAAAAAGTGACCCCATTTTAGAAACTACGGGAAGTTTTGTTGGTACTAGTTTAGGGTACATATGATTTTTGGTTGCTCTATATTACACTTTTTGTGAGGCAAGATAATAAGAAATAGCTGTTTTGGCACCTAATATGTATACTTTTTTTTAAATTTATGTAAGTTTTACACAATGATTTCATTTTTTAAGCAAAAAATATTAATGTTTTAGAGTTTCCATAGTCTGAGAGCCATAGTTTTTTCAGTTTCTGGGCGATTATCTTAGGTAGGGTCTCATTTTTTGCGGGATGAGATGACGGTTTGATTGGCTCTATTTTCAGGTGCATATGACTTTTTGATTGCTTGCTATTACACTTTTTATGATGTAAGGTGACAAAAAATGGTTTATTTAGCACAGTTTTAATAATTTTTTTTACGGTGTTCATCTGAGGGGTTAGGTCATGTGATATTTTTATAGAGTCAGTCAATACAGAGGCGGCCATACCTAATATATATATATATATATATATATATATATATATATATATATATATATTTATTTATGTAAGTTTTACACAATAACAGCTTTTTTAAAACAAACAAAATTATGTTTTAGTGTCTCCATATTCTGAGCCATATTTTTTTTTATTTTTTGGGAGATTGTCTCAGGTAGGGGCTCATTTTTGCGGGATGAGGTGATAGTTAGGTACTATTTTGGTGGGCAAACGCCTTTTTGATCGCTTGCTGTGATGTAAGGTGACAAAAAAATGGTTTATTTAGCACAGTTTTTATTTTTTACGGTGTTCATCTGAGGGCTTAGGTCATGTGATATAGAGTCGGTCGATACGGACGCGGCGATACATAATATGTATACTTTCCCCCCCCCCCCTATTTTTTACCAATTTTTTTACCAATTTTTTTTTACTTTATTTGGGGAAAATGACGTTTTTGTTTATTTTTACTTGAAACTTTTGATTTTGGGGGGGGGGGGGGAACTTAATTTTTTCAACTTCTTTTTCACTAAATTTTTTGTCCCACTTTGGGACTTGAACTTTTGGGGGTCTAATCCTTTACAATGCATTCCAATACTTCTGTATTGGAATGCATTGCTTGTATGAGTAATACAGGGGTCTGGATCTCACAGGCACGTCACAGGAAGGCAGCGTGATGCCTTCCCTAGACATCGCACTGCCTGAATTGACCTGCGGTTTGGCCGACATGGAGGGGTCATTTGAGCAGGGAGGGGTGGAGGGGTGATTTGAGCAGGCCCCGGCTTCCAATCACCGCCCGCCGCGTGGCGGTGATCAGAAAGTACCAGGACATAAGGGCGTACCTGTACGCCCTGTGTCCTAAAGAGGTTAAAGGGAATCTGTCATCAGGTTTTAGCATATTAAGCTGTTACCATTGCAATGTTCAATAAACTACCTTCTTTCCAGCAAGGGTCTTCTTTCTTTTTGTCATGTTGTCATTTAGATAAAAAAGTGATTTTTCAGTTATGCTAATGAACCTTCAAGGTGCCCAGAGGGGCGTTATTCCTCTCCTCTAGAGCCTAGTGACGCCCCACTGCAGTGCCCAGCCCACCTTAACTTCAAGCCCAGCACACCTCCTCATAAATAAATTTCCTCCCACAGCCGAGCTAAACGGCGCCGCCCCCTCTGATACCTCATATAATTTATTCAATATGCGAACCTTGCTTCATCCTTTCTTGCACATGAAATCTTGCGCAGCCGCAGTATCACTGACTGCCTGCGCCTGTCCGATCCTACGGCTCAATTCAGGCAGCTCGGCTGTGGGAGGAAATTTATTTATGAGGTGTGGATTTTAAACATCAGACTGCCAGGCCACGATCCAATCCCGAGAATAGTCACAGATTGGCGGTAGGTGCAAAGTAGAGAACAATTTGCTTCGAAGGCAGGTCAGGTCATAGTGGTCAGGTATAGCAAGCCAGAAGATTAATTACAATCCTAGGCAGATGGAAAGTCAGGAGTCAGTACCAAGAGTGGAACTACAGGAGCCAGGATCAATACAGTAACAGGAACAATAGCCATGCACAAATGTGTCTTGATATTCAGAAAAGGTGCACAAGGTGGTCCCATTTAAATAGGCAACCAGGGCCTGAAATCATTTTCAAGTGTTGGTTTTATCGACATGTTAATGCCACTGGCCAAGCGGGGAAGGAGAGCATTCAAAGACAGAGGACGTTGCTGGAACAGAGAGATGTGTGGCAGGTGGAGTTGCAGTCATCCATGGGGAGTTGCTGGAAAAACTAGGGTTGATGAGTAACAACTATCATGCTGCAGTGGAATAATACATCCATACAGTGACTGAAAAAACACCATACAGTAATTCTATAATTAACATTTTAACTTTAATGACCCTTAATAAAAATGTGCCTACAAGAGAGTACCTTGATAGAGAAAGCTTACCAGGGAGAACACCCATACACAGCCAGTGTGAGCCAGAGATTGCACCTATAAAAAGTAACTTTCCCCTCACATACACGTCTTCTCATCTGCATTTTCTCTAAGGAACTGACCAATGAGCAGCCAGTGAGCAACCTCGCACATATTCCTCCCTCCTTATTCAGAAGTCTGTGGATGCATCATCCACTATCAAATTATAACGAAATAAAGGCGCTGGGCAAATATCGAGGAGGAGCGTTCCTAGGAACACTTTTTCCAAAAGTTGCTCTGGGTAAAGGTGCCACCAATAGCCAATGAACGGGCAATGAGTTTGTTCATTGGGTAGAAGCGTGGTTGATGTGGACATCAAAGTCATTGTGTCTGGGCAGAAGATAGTCCTGTGTAGACAGTGATCTGCTGCCTAGAAACAGTGAATCAGTATGGGGAGGAGAGATCGCCGTAGAGATTGCTCGTCCCCTCTACAGAGTACTGGATTGCTGCACACAAATGCAGCTTTTACCACCTCTGATGGTTCATACGCAATAATTACCTGCAAAGTCAGTCCGTGTAAAGGGAACTTAAATTCGATATTATCACTTTTTGCTTTTTCAGGTACATAATTAGAATGTTGTCTCTTTAAGACATACTCTTCTCTAGTACTAGACTGTTAATGTAACTTAAATAAAGTATATTCAATAGCAAATAGTGCACTTCTGTACTTCCATGTAGATATATTTATCAATAGTGACATATATGAGAGAATATAAGAGTATCCTTAATGAATACAGATAGCTCATCAACTTCTACTGACCATTAAAAGTAGCTGCAAAAGTTAGTTCTAGGGTCAGTGCTTGTCTTGCTAAATGTACAGTTCTCCTCAGCACTTTCAAACCGCTTATTCCTCCCCAGTGTACAACGCGGGGCACAAATCACTTAGACATTCTAGTCATTCATAAAATAGCGCATAAAGTCTAATCTATACTGATTCTTTCTTGTCATTCCAGAAGAATGATGATGCAGTGGAGGAACTAAAAGAAAAAGGACGACAGGTCATTCACAACCTAAAGTCACAGCTCAGAAGTGATGGAATAATCCTCACTGATGACCCTTTGCTTTTGGATCAAGGTATGACTGTGTATCATAGTGCTCCAAACCATTACTCTGTGGTACTCAGACTATAGTCTAGTCTGAGGGCAGAGATGGGCTGTACACTTTACAAGTTTACTCCACTGCAGTACAATTACATGCATCTTATATCCATTTAACAGGAGTGATACCTGTTCATTATCAACCTCAGAAGAGAGATGTCACAAGTGTCACTGGAGCCACCAAAGAAAATGTCCAAGGTACTGTATGCATGTATAGATTTCATGTGGTCAATACAAATGTTATGTCACCATGTCCAGTTTCACAGATATTATCCTATCACACTACAGTAAAAAAAAAGGTTAAAAGGAACCTGTCAGTAGGACCATGGTGCCCTTATCTGAGGGCTCCTTTTAAGGCTACTTTCACACTAGCTTTCGTCGGTCCGCTCGTGAGCTCCGTTTGAAGGGGCTCACGAGCGGACCCGAACGCTTCCGTCCAGCCCTGTTGCAGTCTGAATGGATGCGGATCCGCTCAGACTGCATCAGTCTGGCGGCGTTCAGCCTCCGCTCCGCTCGCCTCCGCACGAACAGGCGGACAGCTGAACGCTGCTTGCAGCGTTCGGGTGTCCGCCTGGCCGTGCGGAGGCGTGCAGATCCGTCCAGACTTACAATGTAAGTCAATGGGGACGGATCCGTTTGAAGATGCCACAATATGGCTCAATCTTCAAGCGGATCCGTCCCCCATTGACTTTACATTGAAAGTCTGGACGGATCCGTACGAGGCTATTTTCACACTTAGCTTTTATATGCTAATATAATGCAGACGGATCCGTTCTGAACGGAGCCTCCGTCTGCATTATTATGATCGGATCCATTCAGAACGGATCCGATCGAACGCTAGTGTGAAAGTAGCCTAAACAGTGCAGTAATAATGACTGTAATACTTTGAACTAGAGACATATACACTGCCTGTCCAAAGAAAAAGTCTCCACCCCCCCAAAAAAAGGTGTCACACACTCTAATATTTTGTTGGACCACTTGTAGCTTTGATTACGCCACGCATTCACTGTGGCATTGTTCCAATAAGCTTCTGCAATGTCACAAGATTTATTTCCACCCAGTGTTGCATACATTTTTCACCAAGATCTTGCATTGATGATGGTAGAGTCTGACTGCTGCGCAAAGCCTTCTCCAGCACATCCCAAAAATTCTCAATAGGGTTAAGGTCTGGACTCTGTGGTGGCCAATCCATGTGTGAAAATGATGTTTCATGCTCCCTGAACCACTCTTTCACAATTTGAGTCCGATGAATCCTGGCATTGTCATCTTGGAATATGCCCATGCCATCAGGGAAGAACAAATCCATTGATGGAATAACCTGGTCATTCAGTATGTTCAGGTAGTCAGCTGACCTCATTCTTGGAGCACATACTGTTGCTGAACCTAGACCTGACCAACTGCATCAACGCCAGATCATAGCACTGCCCCTACAAGGTTTACTGTAGGCACTAGGCATGATGGGTGCATCACTTTATCTGCCTCTCTTCTTACCCTGATGCGTCCATCACTCTGGAACAGGGTAAATCTGGACTCATCAGACCACATGACCTTCTTCCATTGCTCCAGAGTCCAATCTTTATGCTTCCTAGCAATTTGAAGCCTTTTTTTCTGGTTTGCCTCACTGATTAGTGTTTTTTTTTTACGGCTACACAGCTGTTCAGTCCCAATCCCTATAGTTCCCTTCGCATTGTGCGTGTGGAAATGCTCTTACTTTCACTATTAAACATAGCCCTGAGTTCTACTGTTGTTTTTCTCCAATTTCATTTCACCAAACGTTTAAGCGATCGCCGATCACGATCATTCAGGATTTTTTTCCTGCCACATTTCTTCCTTGAATACGATGGGTCCCCACTATCCTTTCATTTTTTAATAATGCGTTGGACAGTTCTTAACCCAATTTTAGTAGTTTCTGCAATCTCCTTAGATGTTTCCTCTGCTTGATGCATGCCAATGATTTGACCCTTCTCAAACAGACTAACATCTTTTCCACGACCACGAGATGTGTCTTTCAACATGGTTGTTTAAGAAATGAGAAGCAACTCATTACACCAGTTGGGGTTAAATAACTTATTGCCAGCTGAAAGATAATCGCCCATGCAGTAATTATCCAATAGGAGGCTCATAACTATTTGCTTAGTTAAATCCAGGTGACGACTTTTTTTTTTTGGACAGGCAGTGTATTTGATGTGTTAAAGCAAAACAATCTAAAAAAGAAATACTGGGAATAGTAACACCTAAATACCCCATAGAAATATAAGGCTCTGTTCACATTTACTTTGTTGGCATCTTGTCCACCCCAGTTCGATCACAAATTCATTTAGATTTTACATGAAGAATATCGCTTAATGCGTCATTATTCTTCCCACCAAAATGACAAATACCACAAAGGAACCAAACTGTCTCTCAATAAAAGTCATTGGAGTCTGTTGGGTGTGGGGGTATCTTTTATACGATGGACCCAGTACTGCATCATGGATTTCATTGTACACGGAAACCGCAATGCAGATGTGAACAGACAGTTTAACGGATGTTGATATATAGTAGATTAGAAATTCAGCATTGAACAGGAGAGTGTGAATTTTTTAGATATTTACAAGATAAGCTTTGGTCAATTTTGTGTGATGTAAAGGAAGTTCTCTTAACCTGATCTGTAAATGCACAGGTTGTCCACATTTGTCAGAAGCCATTAATGAAGTTCAGTCCATTAAAGAGAAGTACAAATGGATCCTACAGATTCCAGAGAGAGACTTGTCAATGAAGTTCCAAGAGGTGAGAATTGTAGGCAATCTAACTAGCTGCTAGTGACTGCATTCCTCCAAGGAATTATAGTCATTACATTATTACTATAGAGTAAAAAGAAATGTACACACATACGATGTGTAATACTGTATTATACTGTGATTATTATTAGTTATTACAGTAAAAAGAAATTCAACGAGGTGCATGATCTGGGGACATCCCCAACAACATTTATTGCACCTCTATTAAAATGCCCAACTAGCATTTCAATGCAACCCGAAATAGTCCAGTGTTGCACGAAATATAGATGTAGTCCACAGAACTCTGCTTACTGGTGACAGGGGCCAAAAATCTCCAGCTCTTCCCCCTGATCAGCGTCCGTCCCGGATGTTGGCCTTTAGCTTCAACTCCTCTCATGCAGGTCACCTCAAGCGATGGGTATTTTTCCAGTGTTCTTTAGGGTGCTGTCAAGAACCCGGCAGAAACCCTCTGAATCCGGGGTCTCTAGCTTCAGTCTTACACCCCTGACATCTGGGCAGTTTCTAGTTGCCCATCAGCATTGAAGGCTGCATTACTCAATCAAACCTCTGCAGAGAGGGTCTACAGGGATCTGGACAATAAGGACTGTTTCACATGAGCGAGTCCATTGCAGGAATCACACTCTGTGTGTGAGAGTGATCCTCCGCTCTGGACTTCCAGGAGCGCGCGGCATTATCCTGATTTATAATGCTGTGTGCCTCTGCTTTATGTCAGTATGATCCTGTAGAAGTAAAGTCAAGCAAAGGCACACAGCATTATAAATCAGGATAATGCCGCGCTCCTGGAAGTCCAGAACAACCCTAAGGCTGGTTTCACACAAGCGAGTTCAACCCATTGAACTCGCAGCGTGTGTCTGCAGAAGCTCTCGTACTGACCTCCCTAGCACTGCACGAGTCACAAAGCATTAAATTGATTTCTGATGCTATATAACCCTTACAGTTCTGGAATGTATTGGATAACACTGACATAATGCTACCAGTGTTATACAATACATTCCACAACTCTAAGGCCTCTTTCAGACGGGCGTCCTGTTTTTGGGCCGGATAAGATGTGGGAGCGTTGTGGGAAAATGCGTGATTTCTGTATTCAGAATGCTTTAATTTTCCCTGGGGAAAATAATAATGATCAGGTCCCCATCCCGATCGTCTCCTAGCAACCGTGCGTGAAAATCGCGATGACATTCATTTCTATGGGGCCTGCACTACGTGAAAAATGCACAAAGAGGAGCATGCTGCGATTTTGACGCAACACATAAGTCATGCGTGAAAATCACCGCTCATGTGCACAGCCCCATAGAAATGAATGGGTCCGGATTCAGTGGGGGTGCAATGCGTTCACCTCACGCATTGCACCCGCACGGAAATCTCGCCCGTCTGAAAGGGGCCTAAGGGTTACATAGCATCATAAGTTAATATAATACTATGTGACCCCCTCAGAGCTAGGGAGGTCAGTATGGGAGCTTCCACAGACACATGATGCTAGTTCAATGTGTTGAGCTCACTCGTGTGAAACCAGCCTAAGGCTTCTTTCACACGAGCGTGACGGATTGGCTCCAGATGCGTTCAGGGTGCGTTCAGTAAAACTTGCACCATTTTGCCAGCAAGTTCATTCAGTTTTGTCTGCGATTGCGTTCAGTTGTTCAGTTTTTTCGCGCGGGTGCAATGCATTTTGATGTGTTTTTCATGCGTGTGATAAAAAACTGAAGGTTTACAAAGAACATCTCTTAGCAACCATCAGTGAAAAACGCATCGCACCCGCACTTGCTTCCAGATGCAATGCATGGAATAACGAAAACGGACAAGAATAGGCAGAAAATCCACAGCAGACCCACTACGTGTGGCTGTATCCTAAGGCTAGGTCTACACGACGACATTTGTCGCGCAAAACAAAAAGTCGCGCGACAGGGCGCAACAGTTGTCGCGCGACATTTTGTTGCACTAATGTCGCGCGACAATTTTTATAATGGCAGTCTATGGTGTCGCACTGCAACATGCGACATGTTGCGACTGCGACGCGACAGTCACAGAAAAATCCATCTTGAATGGATTTTCTGCGACTGTTGCATCGCAGTCGCAGCATGTTGCATGTTGCAGTGCTACACCATAGACTGCCATTATAAAAATTGTCGCGCGACATTGGTGCAACAAAATGTCGCGCGACAAATGTCGTCGTGTAGACCTAGCCTAAGGCTACACTTTTTGTACTACTGACTGATTTTTAACTATCAAGCGACAGCTGCAGTCCAGATTAATACACTGAGTTGCATGCAGTCTTGTAGAGTTGTAGACTTCTGAGGTCACTCGCTAGTTAAAAATGTCTGTGTTCATACATCATTACATCCCTCAAACCATTTTGCATCAGCAAAGGTCCAACTTCAGGATGCGTCTCAGCGCTTTTTCACCATGGATCTATTTTTTGCATCCACAAAGAACAACTGCTTTTTTTCCTAACTTTTGTGGAAAGTGT
Source organism: Bufo gargarizans (assembly GCF_014858855.1). Classification (NCBI taxonomy): domain Eukaryota; kingdom Metazoa; phylum Chordata; class Amphibia; order Anura; family Bufonidae; genus Bufo; species Bufo gargarizans. The sequence goes on from NC_058083.1 coordinate 195,204,124, forward strand.
GCATAGCCCCATTTTCCCTGCAGACCAAATAGTAAAAAAAGGCTTACTATTTTCCTCAGACAGTTGTTCCACAGGAAATACACAAGGGCCTGCAATATTTGTGTCCGTTTTGCTGATAGAGTTCACCTGTTCTATTCAATGGGTCCATGAAAACAAGTAAAAGCACATGGATACCATCCATGTGTTTTTCCGCTTTTCACTGACCATTGCATAAAAATATCATAAAAGGTTAGTAACAAAAAATGGGTTGCCTCTAACAGACATGGACATGTGAATAAGGGCTCAAGCACATGAGCGTATTTTCTTTCCATGTCCTTCCCTTTTTTATACGGAACCATTCATTTCAATGTGTCCGCAAAAAAAACTGAAGTTACTCCGTGTGCATTCCATTTCCGTATGTCCATATTTCCCTACCGCACAAAAATAGAACATGTCCTATTATTGTCCGCATTATGGACAAGGATAGTACTGTTCTATTAGCGACCAGCTGTTCTGTTCCGCAAAATATGGAATGCACACGTACGTTATCCGTATTTTTTGCGGATCCATTTTTTGCGGACCGCGAAATACATACGGTCGTGTGCATGAGGCCTGAAGCTGTGTTCCTTCAGTGGAGATTTTGTCAATTCTGTCCACATCTATTAACCTCTTCCTTACATGTGACATACTATTACGTCATGGAAGTCAGTGACTTCCTGCATTTTGACGTAATAGTACGTCATGGTAATTGGGCGGACACTGATCACTGCATTTACAGCGATGCCGGCAAATTAACCCCTTCTATACCGTGGTCAGCGCTGACCGTGACATAGAAGGGGTTTGCTGCAGGTGAGGGAGCTTATCGAGTCCCTGCGCTGCTGTGGCGGGGACCCGATGGGTGACAAGACCAAGCCCAATGCCATGCAGAGGCTGCCCAATGCCTTATACGGCATCGGAACCTGCCTTCTACGGGTGCCTGAGGCTGGATCTTCTAGGCAAACTGTTAGGCCTCTTTCACACGGGCGTCTTATTTTTGGCCCGGATAAGAGGCGGGTGCGTTGCGGGAAAATGCGCGAGTGTAAAACATTGTAATGCGTTTTGCACTTGCGTGAGAAAAATCGTGCATGTTTGGTACCCAAACCCGAACTTCTTCACAGAAGTTCGGGCTTGGGATTGATGTTCTGAAGATTGTATTATTTTCCCTTATAACATGGTTATAAGGGAAAATAATAGCATTCTGAATACAGAATGCATAGTATAATAGGGCTGGAGGGGTTAACAAAAAATAAAAAAAGTTAACTCACCTTCTCCTCTTGATCGTGTAGTTCCCGGTCTCTTTACTTCTTGAATGATGAGCTGTGGGCTAAATGACCTGTGGTGATGTCAGATCACATGCTCCAATCACATGGTCCATCACCGACGTCACCACAGGTCCTTTAGCCCACAGCTCATTCAAAAAGTAAAGAGATCGGGAACTACGCGATCAAGAGGAGAAGGTGAGTTAACTTTTTTTTATTTATTTTTTAACCCCTCCAGCACTATTATACTATGCATTCTGTATTCAGAATGCTATTATTTTCCCTTATAACCATGTTATAAGGGAAAATGATACAGTGAATAGACTGTCACCTAGCAACCATGCGTGAAAATCGCACCGCATCCGCACTTGCTTGCGGATGCTATGCGATTTTCACGCACCCCATTCACTTCTATGGGGCCTGCGTCGCGTGAAAATCGCACAATATAGAGCATGTTGCGATTTTCACTCAACGCACAAGTAATGCGTGAAAATCACCGCTCATGTGCACAGCCCCATAGAAATGAATGGGTCAGGATTCAGTGCGGGTGCAATACGTTCATCTCACGCATTGCACCCACATGGAAAACTCGCCCGTGTGAAAGGGGCCTTAGTGTATTACTCTGTGTAATATGCTAACAGGCAATGCATTACAATACACATGTATTGTAATGCATTGCAGAGGTGATCAGACCCCCAAAAGTTGAAGTCCCAGAGTGGAACAGAAATAAAGCTTTAAAAAAAAGTGTTTTTAATTAAAAAAGAAAAAACGCCCTTCCCCAGATTTCATAATAAAAAATAGAAAAAAATGTAAAAACACACATATTAGGTATCGCCACGTCCGTAACGACCAGCTCTATAAATATATCACATGATCCACCCTGTCCAATAAACACCATAAAAAAAGTAAAATAAAAACTGTGTCAAAAAAGCCATTTTTGTCACCTTACATCACAAAAAGTGCAACACCAAGCGATCAAAAAGGCGTATGTCGAATAAAATGGTACCAAAAAAAGTCACCTCATCCCGCAAAAAATGAGACCCTACATAAAAAAATTGCTCAAAAAATAAAAAAAAATATAGCTCTCAGAACATGGAGACACAACATACAAATGTTTTTTCTTACAAATATGCTATTATTGTGTTAAAGTGAGAAAAAAAAAAGTATACATATTAGGTATCGCTGCATCAGTAACAACCAGCTCTATAAAAATATCACATGACCCTAAGCCCTTAGGTGAACACTGTAAAAATAAAAACTGAGTCAAAAAAAGCCATTTCTGTCACCTTACATCACAAAAAGTGATTAAAAAGGCGTATGTCCCCAAAAATGGTACCAATCAAACCATCATCTCATCCCGCAAAAAATGACTCTACCTAGGGCCTTCTGCACACGACCGTATGGCTTTTACAGTGTTTTGCAGGCCGTTTGTTCAGGATCCGTTTTTTGTTTCCGTTGCGTTTCCGTTTTGGTTCAGTTTTTTGTTCCGTTTTTCCGTATGGCATATACAGTATACAGTAATTACATAGAAAATATTGGTTTGGGCATAACATTTTCAATAAATGGTTCCACAAAAACGGAACGGATACGGAAGACATACGGATGCATTTCCGTATGTGTTCCGTTTTTTTTGCTGACCCATTGACTTGAATGGAGCCACGGAACATGATTTGAGGGCAATAATAGGACATGTTCTATCTTTCAACGGAACAGAAAAACTGAAATACAGACACGGAATGCATACGGAGTACATTACGTTTTTTTTGCGGAACCAATGAAACAAATTTAGCTGTGTGCCTTTTAATACGTTTGGAGCTGTTCACTACAACCATCTTTTCATTTTTAGACTGATGTTGGTATAAATTGTGGGCTTAGAGTGTTTTGCTTTGGAGAATAGAGGTTTCAATTGGAACTATCATATCACTAGCATCAGCTGCCACTAGAGGGCAGAACTTTTACCTTTTCTGCACTAAGAAAGTACAGTATATAATGCCCTAATGGTGTGTGGGAAACATCTAAACCATTTTAATGACTGCATTAGGTCGAGGAGGTATTGTTACTTGGTACAAGGTTAAATATTTTACATTTCGGATTTTTACTTTGATTAATATATTCTTTAACTTTTCCACTGACAAGTCAACTTTGACACACAAAAACTAAGGGGCACATTTATTAAGACAGGCATTTTAGACGCTGGTCTTAAAAAAAAAACAAAGCTGGTGGAGGATCTGCCGAAGCTATGAAGAGGTGCAGGCTTCTCCATAATTTCGGAGCGTCCAGCGCCAGTTCTAAATGTAAGACAGCTTCCTAAAACAGGTGTTGAAAATGGTAAATCAGAGAGACCTGCCAGCCCGTCCCCTTCCCCACCCATGCCACGCTGACAATTTTAGAACTGGCGTGAGCAGGGCGAAGTCACAGAAGTCGCAGATAGTTGCGCCGCCATCTGCTCCTGAAATACGCCTAATTTGGACGTATTTCAGCTTAGTAAATGACCCCCTAAATTATATAATTAAAGATCTATATTATTCTCATATATTTTCTGAAAGTAGACACCTGACACATTGTGAAAATGGCACCCAGCACTTTAATCTCATGGCAGCATTCATGCAACTTTTTGCATTAAAGTATACTTTTATTTGTGACAAAAGTCTAATGCAACTAAGGCACAACACCCCCTAAAATAATGTACATGTCACATACACCTACATATATCCTCTATTGGGGTCATTTATCAAACTGGTATAAAGTAGAACTGACATAGTTGCCCATAGCAACCAATCAGATTCCACCTTTCATTTTCCAAAGAAGCTGTTAAAATGAGGTGGAATCAGATTGGTTGCTATGGGCAACTAAGCCAGTTTTACTTTATACCAGTTTGATTAACACCATATATCTACAGGTAATCATAAATGAGAGACCAAAAATATCCAAAGTCATGGAATTAACCAAAATGAGTGACTGATTTCCCCTTTAGTTGGAGAACTCCACCCCATATAACCTCTGTAACTAGAAAGAGGGGTGATAACATTAACAAAAGTCTATGAATGACACCCTTCGGGTCACTCACAGCTGTACTGGGGGGCAGAGGACAGTAACAGGTTGTGATCTTTCTTCCTGATGTCCCTTGCCACCTCCCTCCATCTCACTCCACCCTTACAGGGACCCAGGAAGTAAGTCATTCCCACATTCTAACAAGGGCACACACAATGACATTGGTTGGCAGTGTATGCCCCCTATATGCATTCCTTGCTCATTCTTTTTTATACAAGAGGAAAGCTGTAGACATTGATATAAAGTTAGATTTCCTGATGGCTAGAGGCCAAACATTAATGTCTCCCGTCTCATATAGATCCTGGTGGACCTGGGCTCGAAGAATGAAAAAGGTTTGTACCTAGCTCGTGTTCGAGTGTGTGTCGCTGGAAAGTCTTCATCATTTATCAGCCTGGTAGGTGTGGACAGCAGTTCCCTCTATCGTAGTATGCCAGGACTCATTGCACTTTCAATGGACAGATTGAAAACTTAACAAGTTAACAGCATCATAAAATGACAGAAAAGATCACTGTGATCGAAATCGCCGAAAAAACTCTTGTCTTGTTCAAGGAACTTAAAGGGAAGACTCAAAAGTGCCAATCACAAGTGCCACAATCCAGTGCTAACATATCGGCATAAGGGGCTCCACAAGACGACGAGGATCCTAAGGACTTTGCACTTAAAGGAAGCTGGGGGTTTCTTATTAAATTAACCAAATGTTATCAGGTTATTGCAGAATGACAACGATATGTTCATTTGAACTGTAAAAAGACACCAACAGGATCTATATTATTCATTGCTATGTGATGAAAGACTGTACACCAAATTTACACTGTGTGATATATGAAGTGCACTTCAATGGCCAGTTTTGCTTTCTATTATTTAGTGTGGATGTAAATTTCGTATTTCCCTGTTTGTGGAGTGTACAGATACTACGCCCCATTACTGCCATTGTGTACCTGCCATAATGACACAGTCCTCCGACTCTTGGCACATAATCGGCGCTGCTTAAAGCATTGGAGATATCAATTTATTGTCTTTTTCGCTTTGATCTGATGAACCTAAAGTAAAAGAACAAACTCTATAAAAATACTGAAGCTTTCAATGTTCACAGTGCTCGCATATATCAATTATGTCAATGATATCAGAAATTACACCTGCAGCAAACTTTAATTTGACTTTTCCAATGGCTATTGTTGTGGTAAGCGTCAATTTAAAGATAGCTACTGTACATGTGTATGTATATTGGGCACATGGCGCGTCATGGTCATATGCAGGGTGGCTAAACAATTTGTAAGGGGTTTATGCCGCTACATTCAGGAAAGGTTCATTAATATTGATGGATTGATTAATAAAATCCCATTTTGTCCTTTTTGGGTAAAGACATGTTCTTACTTTATTTTGACACATGTGGGGTGTATCATTTTACAGATATGTGAAATACAAGCTTAATGTTCACGCTAAAGCTTGCCATAACATGAGACTAAAGTCTGATGAGATGTCTGGTTTTGGCCTATGCACACGACCGTGACGTTTTTTGCGGTTCGCAAACCGCGGATACGCAAAAAACAGAAGGCGCCCGCGTTGCCTTCCGCAATTTGCGGAACGGAACGGGCGTCGGCAATATAAATGCCTATTCTTGTCCGCAAATCACGGACAAGAATAGGACATGTTATTTTTTTTGCGGTGCCGCGGAACGGAGCCACGGATGCGGACAGCGCACGGAGTGCTGTCCGCATCTTTTGCGGCTCCATAGAAATGAATGGGTCTGCATCCGAGCCGCCAAAACGGAGGCTCGGATGCGGACCCAAACAACAGCCGTGTGCATGAGGCTTTTGGCTGACAATCATTATTTGAAAACTAACATGAACCACCGTGATGGCTAGCAGGAGACTTTTGTCCGCCAAAAATGTGATCTGCCACATTGGAAATTTTCGCCCATTGTCAGCTGAAATTGCATGTCTATGACATAAGCAGCCAAATGCTTCTGATCATTTACAGTTGTGCTCAGGGACCAGATAGTGTTTTTGATTTACTGTATTTTCCTGCATATAAGACTACTTTTTAACACATGAAAATCTTCTCAAAAGTCGGGGGTCTTCTTATACGCCGGCTGTCGTCTTATATGCCGGTATACAGCGTGCTGAAACTTACTTGCTAGCCGGACTGGAGATGTCCTTCTCCAGCTTCAGGGACAGGCGCCCTCTAGCTGAGCCCCCTCTTCCTGCTCTCAGTGGTTTTCTCATGCCGGCAGTATCACATTGCGTACTACCGCTCAGATCGTTTGAAGACAGGGAGGGCTGGGCAGGCAGGGAGAGCTGACCCACCCAATACAAGCCGGCTTTGTATGCAGTGTGCACAGAAAATACCAGTACATCGCTTGCCTGGTTGTTGTATACTGGGTTGGATTGGCGATTCTGAGGAAAGGCAGGGGGAAGCAGGAGCATCTGCACTTCAGCCAATTCTAATGTTGGAACGGCGGATCTCTAATGAAGTTTGGTGTGCATCTTATCTGTGGTGAAAAAACTGAGTCTTTCTGGGGAGCAGATACATGTGGTGAATACAGTACAACACCAGTATCTGTACATACAGTACAGCACCGGTATCTGTACCGGTTCATACAGTACAGCACCAGTACATACAGTACAGTATACAAATGGCTAACAGTCAAGACCCCATCATGGCTCTACCAGCAAGATAAAATAAATATTAAGACAGTTTAAAACTCAACGTTGTAAACTTTGCCATGGAACATAATAACTGCGCTGCTGCAAGACAATATGGAGTAACAGAAAAGGTGGTTCTGGACTGGAAAGCAAATGAAAAAGCATTAAAGAGTATGCCAAGGGGTAAGTGTGCATTAAGAAGGCGCATCCCACATTGGCCAGAACTCGAAAAACATGTAGCAGACATGGTGAATGAGCATCGCCAAAACGGTTATGTAGTGACACAAAATAAAATACGCTTGTTTGCACTTCAGTGAGCCAAATCTAACCCAGATCACAGCAACAGATTTAAGGCCACTGCATCCTGGTGTACTAGATTCTTGGAAAGGCATAGTATGGTACTGAGGCAAAAGACGAAAATTGCACAACAATTACCTGTAGATCTTGATGCCAAAGTAAATAGCGTTGGAGGGGTAGTCTTATACGGCGAGTATAGCCCAAACCCTATATTTTAACTGGAAAAGTTGGGGGTCGTCTTATACGCCCAGTAGTCTTATACGCCGGAAAATACGGTACTCCCTGGTCTGCCAGTTTAGCCTGGCATGTTGATAGTGGGATCGTTCGTATGAATGATCCCATGGATGACTGATTGGCTGCAATGAAACAGATTGTTGTTCCATATGTTTGACTAACTTAAATGATAAACCAACAGAAGACTTGAGGGAAAGGAATAGATGATCTATTAGAGCTTCAAAGTTAACTTTTCTGCCTCATGCATATGTTTTAGTGGGAACTTGGTACCTTAGGGCACAGCAAAACATGAAATGAGGTTGGCTCTTTCAAAAACACGAGAGGCTTATGATTATTTTAGTTTCAGCTGTGACCCTCTCCTTCATCTCCCAGGGATCTGCCTTCATTTTCTCTCTCTTGTCTTCCATCATTTACAGCTATCAGTAACTGTACCTCAGATGCTGGGCCCCATACCAGCTTCTCTGCCTCATATCCTGTTAGCTACACCCAAATGACTACGGTATTTTCCTTATTTTACCGCGTGTTCGCGGCAGGATACATTGCAGCCACCAAATACTCACTAGAAGTGCACAAATAGTCCCACAACATGGACAGTGACATACCAGAGGGGGGATCATTGGGGAAAATTATATGTATTTTAATCAGGGGCCATTTTATGCTTCTTAAACAGAAACTCTCAAAAATGTGCCCTGCTAGAGCCTAGAATTTTTTTTTTTTAGGCCACGGGAGTACAGGCACCCAAAATTAGGCATTCACCTGACAGAAAAGAACTTGTGATTATGTGGCTGGAGGTACATTAGTCAGTCACTGGATACAAATTTAACTGTAAGCCACTGGAGTACAGGCCCCAAAATGTAGGCATTCACCTGACAGGAAAGAGCATGTGATGATATGGCTGGAGGTACATTAGGTGGTCACTGGATACAAATTTTACTGTAGACCACTGGAGTACAGGCCCCAAAATTAGGCATTCACCTGACAGAAAAGAACTTGTGATTATGTGGCTGGAGGTACATTAAGCGGCCATGCAGTGCAGGAACGGTTATGCTTACGCCACTTATGCAGTGGTCCAGGATACGGGTGGATAATAGTCTGTATTTGTTCATGACGCCAATTGCAGCGTGCTCAGGGTACTATCCCAGGACCCTTCCAAGGTGTCTTAACACACGTCTCAGATTAAGAATGCCAGAGTGGTGTAATGGCTTATAATGTCTCTATAGGGTGGTGATAATTGTGTCAACGGTGTCTCCTACCTGGGTACGTCTGGACTCCTGGCTCCTGGCTCACTTGCAATACATTTGACTGTAGTGATAGTAGGAGTAATAGAGGGATTTTGCTGGAGAAATGATGTCCAGACCTTTAGACGAAGTTCAAACTTTTCTTTACTGAAGATAACTTGTATCCAAGCAGTATACAGTTTTGGTCTCTGGTCCCAGCAGGTTTTAGCAATCATTGGCAGGAATAAATGCTTCTGCACTTTAAATGTGACCTTGCAGGATAAGACGTCTGCTTTGTAGCTCTGTAACTGTGGCAGGAATTAATCTTCTGCGCTTTTCTGTACCTTCTGCTTTGTGGAGACAGACTAGCTGAGGAGGAATGGCTTCTCCTAGGTCTCTGGACTTAACTCACAGGTAGTTTCTCAGGGGATGCTTTCTTCCTGGAACTCTGGAGATTGTCTGCTTTCTTCTCATCCAGCTGAGGCTGCAGTTGCTCAGGCTGGGTATTTAATCAGGTCTCAGGGGGTGGGCTACACTGACTCTAACTTCCTTCTCCACCCATCCTGCAGGATGTGGGAACAGTCCACACCTCCACAGAGGGGGAGCTAAGCTGGAATAATCCATTCCAGCCTAGATACACTAAAGTGAGACTAATAGCTGGCCAATGCATTGCTGCCACCTGCTGGTAAACTTGGAAAATTACAGTAACAATTGTATTTAATATGGTTTTACATGCACATTTGTGAAGATATGAGCAAAATCATATCATATGACAATATACAGGCTCTTAGAAGATAGTAGCAGGGTAGAGGCGTGTAGTAACACATGTCTGGGGTGTTACAGTCACTGGCTAAAAATTTTACTGTAGGCCAGTACAGGCCCCAAAAATTAGGCATTCACCTGACAGAAAAGAACTTATGATTATGTGGCTGGAGGTACATTAGGCTGTCACTTGCTAAACATTTTACTGTAGCCTAGTACAGGCCCCAAAAATTAGGCATTCACCTGACAGAAAAGAACTTGTGATGATGTGGCTGGAGGTACATTAGGCGGTCACAAGCTAAAAATTTACTGTAAGCCACTGGAGTACAGGCCCCAAAAATTAGGCATTCACCTGACAGAAAAGAACTTGTGATGATGTGACTGAAGGTACATTAGGGGGTCACTGTATACAAATCTTACTGTAGGCCAGTACAGGCCCCAAAAGTTAGGCATTCACCTGAAAGAAAATAACTTGTGATGATGTGGCTGGAGGTACATTAGGCGGTCAGTGGATACAAATTTTACTGTCGGCCAGTACAGGCCCCAAAAATTAGGCATTCACCTGACAGAAAAGGCTTTTTTATGCCTTTGTATATACATAAGACAAGGACCATTCTTTGTTCTGGGTGGTGGCGGATATGTGTTGGCTGGCATGAGGAAATTCCATTACATGTGGTCGTCACAGGTGTTGAATTCCTCCGAGATCCATGCCTCATTCATTTTGAAAAATGTGAGGTAGTCCACACTGTCGTGAGCTAGGCAAGTGCGCTTATCGGTCATGATCTCCCCTGCTGCGCAGAACGTCCTTTCGGACAGGACACTCGACAAGGGGCAAGCCAAGAGTTCCATGGCAAATTGTGCTAGCTCTGGGCACAGGTCAAGCCTGTTCACCCAGTAGTCCAGGGGTTCCTCGCTTCTCAGAGCGTCCACATCGTCCGTTAACCCGATGTAGTCGGACACCTGTCACTCTAGACGTTCCCTGAAGCTGGATCCAGAGGGCAGTTGTCGATGGGTTGGCTGCAAGAATGATCTCATATCCGAAGTGACCAACTCATCTTCAAACCGCCCTCTTCTTGCAGGCGCGGTAGGATTGGAATCCATACCTGTTTCGCTGTGTGTGTAAATTCCGTTGTACGTTGCCACCCAGTACTGGTCCTTGCCCTTTATGCTTTTTATACAGGGGTCCCTCTTCAAACACTGGATCCCATTTGCACTAAATTGGAAGTGGTGGAGCGCCCTGGCTCCTGCTCATTGCCCAGGAGAATGTCGTCCTCAGTCTCCTCCCCCCAGCCACGGACAACACCAGGGATCTCCGAAAAGTTTAAAGTCCCCCTCAAAGCCTGCTCTTCTTGCTCCTCCTCCCCCCAGCCACTATCCTCCTCTGACTTCTCTTCAGACTCCTGCTGACTTGTCTCAGATGCAGGAGCCCCCCCTGGGAATTCATTCAGCATTGAGACTTCCTCATCTTCCAGCTCCTGCTCCTCAACGGCTTGATTAATGACATGATGCAATGCACACTCCAGAAAGAAGGCGTAAGGTACGATGTCACTGATGGCGCCCTGGCTGCGACTGACCAGTTTGGTGATTTCATCAAATGGCCGCAGAAGTCTGCATGGGTCGTACATGAGCAGCCACTGCCGCGGTGAAAATAAATCAAGCTCCCCAGAACCTGTCCAGCTGCAGAGTTCGTACAGGTAGTCGTTAACGGCACGTTGCTGCTGGAGCAGCCTCTCAAGCATATACAAGGTGGACTTCCAAGGCGCATCGGGCTGTCAGAAATCAGATGTCTGATGGGCAGGTGGTGTCGCCGCTGAACATCAGCAAGGCGAGCCATGGCCGTGTAAGATCTAAAATGGCCAGAGATTTTCCTGGCCTGCCGCAAGACGTCCTGGACCCCGGGGTATTTGGCCATGAATCGCTGCACGACTAAGTTCAGGTTGTGTGCCATGCACGGCACGTGTGTCATTTTGCCCTGTTTCAGCACACTCAGAAGATTGGCACCGTTGTCGCACACCACTTTACCAACTGTCAAATTGAGCGGGGTTAGCCACTGATCGGCCTGTGACCACAGAAGTCAAAGCTGTGAAGGACCGATGTAGCGCTTGGCTTCCGGGCACAACAGCCGCAGCACAGCGTGGCAACGTCTCACCTGGCGCGTTAAATAGGTTCTGGGGAGCTTGGGGGCGCAGCGGAAGAGGCGGTAGCAGTGGAAAAGGAGGAGTCAGCCGATGAGGAGATGGAGGATGGAGTACGAAGACGAGAAGAAGAGGCAGGCCTGCATGCAATCCGTGGTGGTAACACCAAATTCACACGGGAGCCAGGGGTTACATGCTTGATGGCCATCTGAAGGTTCACCCAGTGGGCAGTAAAAGTTATGTACCATCCCTGTCCGTGTTTGCTAGACCACGTGTCTGTGGTCAGATGTATCTTGGCACCGACACTGTGTGCCAGAGATATATTCACTTGCCACTGAACGTGGTCATATCACTTTGGGATGCCCTTCTGGGAGAAATATTTCCTTCCGGGGACCATTCATTGCGGTGTTCCAATGGCCATACATTTTCTAAAGGCCTCCGAGTCCACCAGTGTATATGGCAGTAGTTGGCGGGCTAGGAGTTCCGACAAGCCAGCAGTCAGCCGTTGGGCAAGAGGGTTATCCGGCATCATCAACTTTTTAAGCTCGAACATTTGAGCCATGGAAGCCTGCCTTCTGCCACATGAACGCGACAACGGCACAGTGGAAGGTGGAGTGGAGGACAAATGGGAGGAGAGAGGAGAAGGAGAAGAGGCAGGACTTGGAGCGCCTGGAAGTGTGGCTTTGTGGGTTCTGACAGTACTGCTTCCACTGGGCTCGATGATGGGAGGCCAGGAGCCTTCTTTAGGCGGTCGTCCCTAGGTGAGTGTTGGGCTTACCGCGACTTATGCGTTGACATCACAGGCTGCAAATGACAACACTATTGTCAGCAGCTGACACGTTAAAAAAAGCCCACACTACGGAGCTGTGTGCCAAGCGTCCTGGGAGCATGGTGGACGGCTCGCTCCAGATACATTTGCAGTCTGCTTTTTGCCTCCTGAGCCCTGCGAGCTCTGCCTGCTTCTCCTCCCTCTCTGCTGCTCCATCTCTCCCTCTGAACTACCCTCCTCTTACTCTCTTGTGGGCATCCACGTGACGTCCATTATCTTGTCATCATTGTCACCTTTACCAGCATTGACATTTGAGATCTTGGAGTAGGCAGCAACAGCTGGGACCTCTCTCCTTGGGCTGATCTGGGTATTGTTATCAGACCGCTGGGTGGCGGCCGTTGCTACCTCCTCTTCCTTATCCGATGTCAAGAATGGCTGCGCATCTGTAAGGTCTGGGTCCTCCACTCGTGGAGGGGATGTGGTGGTGTCTTTAGTGGTGCACACAGCAGAGAGTGAGGAGGGTACAGATACAGAGGATGAGTAGGGTGCAGAAGCGGAAGGCTGATTGAGCCACTCAACCAACTCTGGTGCGTCCTTTGATCGCACGTGCCTTCTCTAACTTCCCACTTAGGCATCGGCCTGGTGCACCTGCCTGACCCTTACCACCCCTGCAGAACGGCTTGCCTCTTCCTCTGCCTGTAATTTTCAAAATAACTTTGTGCCTAAGTCCCTAGAGAAGAGCAGTATTTGTTGAATCGGGTATATTGCAGGCCTCAATCAATATTTTGTGGAAGCAGGTATAGCAAACCTCTTAATCAGTATTTTGCGGAAGCAGGTATATCGCAGCCCTTAATCAGTATTTTGTGGAAGCAGGTATATCACTCCCCTCAATCAGTATTTTGTGGAAACAGGTATCTCGCAGGCCTCAATCAATATTTGGTAGAAACAGGTATATCGCACCCATTAATCAGTATTTTGTGGAAGCAGGTATATGGCAGGCCTCAATCAATATTCGGTGGAAACAGGTTTATAAATCCCCATAATCAGTATTTTGTGGAAGCAGGTATATCGCAGCCCTCAATCAATATTTTGTGGAAGAAGGTATCTTGCAGGCCTCAATCAATATTTGGTAGAAACAGGTATATCGAACCTCTTAATCAGTATTTTGTAGAAGCAGGTATATGGCAGGCCTCAATCAATATTCGGTGGAAACAGGTTTATAAATCCCCATAATCAGTATTTTGTGGAAGCAGGTATATCGCAGCCCTCAATCAATATTTTGTGGAAGAAGGTATCTTGCAGGCCTCAATCAATATTTGGTGGAAGCAGGTATATTGAACCCCATAATCAGTATTTTGTGGAAGCAGGTATATCGCAGCCCTTAATCAGTATTTTGTGGAAGCAGGTATATCAATCCCCTTAATCAGTATTTTGTGGAAGCAAGTATATCGCAGGCCTCAATCAATATTTGGTGGAAGCAGGTATATCGAACCCCTTAGTCAGTATTTTGTGGAAGCAGGTATATCACACCCCTCAATCATTTTTTTGGGGGGGCAACAGGTATATCACACCCATTGCAAATAGTTGTTCCAATAGCGTTTGTCCCTTTATATAGCTGCAGTATCGCAGCAGAACCGCACACAACTGCTGCACAATACAAATGCACTATAATATACTTTCTATGTTAGAAAGTATATTATAAGTATATCACACCCCTCAGTATGTCACACCTATCGATAGAACACCTATACCAGTCCTTAAAAGGACTTTTGTGGCCCTATTAGCTAGCGTTTGGTGTCCCTAACAGCCTGTCCCTGCTCCTCAAAGCAACCTCTCCCTACACTGGCAAAATACAGAATGTAAAATGGCTGCCAGATCGGGTTCTGTGATAGGGTGGGGGGGGGGGGTGTCCATGTGCTGAAACGTCTCATTTAGCTGTCCTGTCCCACCTGATGGATGTGTCATGGGTCAAAGTTCGGCGCAATGCAAAAGAATATGGTGCTGGCAGATATCGCCATATGTTCGCATGTTTGGCGAATCGCGAACACGTAAAGTTCGCCGTGAAACGACCGCCGGGTGAACCGCAAGGCCATCTCTAATGATTACTTTATTTTACCACACATGATGTCATTCATTGTGCCGTAATGTGCTCCTTGCAGACAAAATAAAGATGCAAAGCTGAGGTTTCTAGAAAGATCCCTTCCTCTGCCACATTCTCTTAATTGTTTCTCTTATTTTAGCTACTGCACATACCATAGTATAGTGTAGCCCTTTGTGTTGGCTGTGGAGGTACTTTTCAAATAAGATAACCAGCCATGAGAGCACTGAGGAAAATAACAGATTGGTATCTGTTGTTTTATAACACATGAGGTGTTAAAATTTGTTATCCTGATTGGGGAAAAAAAAACATTTCCATGGGTAGTTAAATCTACTACAATCTTTTTGGTGATTTTTATGGTTTTTCAGTTTTTTCTAAAATGTCCTGGAGATTTATATTATATTATAATTAAATGCGCTATGCTATAAAAAGTTATTTTGACTTGTTATTTTTTTCTTTTTCACATTTAATACTTACAACAGAAGTGCAGCTGGAATGACGTGAGCGCTCATCCCTCACCACTCAAGTCATGATGTGCTTCTATTTATATCTCTTCTATTTGATGCTATTTATTTTAATTCAGCACTTAGGCATACAGTAGCTACTGTAGGTAGAGTTACCTAGTATCTAGTCAGAAAAGTAGGATATATATGATTTATTATGACTTATACAGAGGAAGGAAAGATGGTATGTTACCTGCAATCTGTGAGAAAGACTAGGAAGATTAGCCTTGTCTTTGGTCAATGGGAAGGAGTAGGTAGGTCAAGGTACTGTTGGTTAGGAGGACTGAAAGGTATTTGCATGCACTACCCCAGACCTGGGGGTATATGCAATTGTTAGTTATGTTATGTGTGTACACCAGCATGACAAGGTACTGTATGGTTGGCAGGGACAGGGTTAACCACCCTATTCCTCCACTCTTGGTACAAGTGGGCTGGGTTCTAGCCTGTCTATATACTTTTTTTATAGATTTCTTTACTCTCATGTTTTTGTTTTCACAGAAGATAAGGGCTGCCAAAGTATCTAGCAGCGGCATATTCCCCTCTCCTTATGCCACTGAATATGCATGCTCATCATATCTCATCATAAATGTTTATGGGTAAGCTGGGGAAGATAACGGCCAACCAAACTAACATGCAGCCGCTTTAGGCTGTATTCATACATGTGTAATGGGGTCCATAAAACAATATTCACCAAGGGCTCCCTGTGGACCCCATTAATAATGGGTTCCTTTAGGTTTTGTACCGGTGTCCATCGTTTAGCCTGAAATAAAACTTATTTTCTATCAAATGATGCAAGTTTCTGTAACCGAGGATCCTAATAGTGCCCCTGATGCACATGTGAACTCAGTCCAATGGTCAGCTTTACAATCCGATTTTCAGACAAAACTGAGCTATGACTCAAAGCTAAATTGGCAGTGGCGGTACAAAAGTGTGAAAGCAGCTTAGCAGCAGTCAAACTGTGTCATTCACCATCTCAGGCTGTGGTAGTGCTCACATTTTTCCTTTAAATACATTTTGTTGAGGAGCTTTTGTCTACTCTATGTATGTATGCAGGTGTTTATTAAGTAATGTTCTACCCATTTCATTGTATCTCTGTGTTTTTAGCACAGCTCTGTTGTTGCTAATCACCATAATCATCCCAGTGTTTGGCATAATTGCAGATGTTAAGAGATAGATTATAGAGAGGAAATCTGTAAAATAGAAAAAAAAAAAAAAAGGAAATGTGGAAATGTAATTGGCCACGAGTAAAAGCAACTTGTTCCTATAAAGGCTGTTTATCTACCACATTATGACGAATGCACGTCCAATAGGAATACTTAATAGTCCTTCCTCTGGTATGTTAACCGTTTTGAATGTCTTCATGTACCCAATCCAAATCTGATGAATGTACTGTAAGAATTGTAAATGGAAGTGGTCAACGATTTAGCGGTGTATATGGGGACTATATATGATATCAGCTGAGCAAAAACGAGAGATGTGCACTATATAATGGTGTATAACAATGCCAAATTAAAATTACATTAATACATAGATGTGCATTATTAGGTAAACCAGTAGTAAAACTTATGCTTGTTTCAATTTAATAAGGGAACAGTGCAGTGACGCATGGCCAAAATGTGTCATTAAGTGACCACTTAAGCTTCCCTTCACTTGTTTATTAAAAATTTCCCCAGTAATACAGTAGACATGAGACACACCGCCTTGCAATATTACCCCTCCTTGTCCTCCTATGTCCTTGTTTTTGATTAAGATGGCTGATTTCTAATAGATTATCTAAATATGCATAAATAGCCCATTTTCAGCATCAGTCAGCCCTATGTACCAGAGGCTCATTGTGTTGTCTAAAAGGGATCTGTGAATTATATAAAAATGGCCTCCATCAACCATCATAGAATTTAACTACAATGGGTTGCCTCCACTTGTAGAACTGCTTAGCTAGGTGAGGGGGCAGGTCCTTGCTACACGGTGCTCTCATCCCAGCACCTGCCTCCACTTGTAGAACTGCTTAGCTAGGTGAGGGGGCAGGTCCTTGCTACACTGTGCTCTCATCCCAGCACCTGCCTCCACTTGTAGAACTGCTTAGCTAGGTGAGGGGGCAGGTCCTTGCTACACGGTGCTCTCATCCCAGCACCTGCCTCCACTTGTAGAACTGCTTAGCTAGGTGAGGGGGCAGGTCCTTGCTACACTGTGCTCTCATCCCAGCACCTGCCTCCACTTGTAGAACTGCTTAGCTAGGTGAGGGGGCAGGTCCTTGCTACACTGTGCTCTCATCCCAGCACCTGCCTCCACTTGTAGAACTGCTTAGCTAGGTGAGGGGGCAGGTCCTTGCTACACGGTGCTCTCATCCCAGCACCTGCCTCCACTTGTAGAACTGCTTAGCTAGGTGAGGGGGCAGGTCCTTGCTACACTGTGCTCTCATCCCAGCACCTGCCTCCACTTGTAGAACTGCTTAGCTAGGTGAGGGGGCAGGTCCTTGCTACACTGTGCTCTCATCCCAGCACCTGCCTCCACTTGTAGAACTGCTTAGCTAGGTGAGGGGGCAGGTCCTTGCTACACTGTGCTCTCATCCCAGCACCTGCCTTCACGTTACCTTTGTTGTCAGGCTGCTCAGCCTGATGGCATATGTTATGCACAACCGCTCTATTACTGTCTGTTGTAAAGAAGGAACTCTGCTCTACATTAGAAAGTAATGATATGATCCTGATTGCGATAGGCTGTCATGGATGAGCAGGCTACTCGGCTATGATGTCACACAGAGGATCGCATCATTTCTGTCTACTGTAGAGCAAATCTATAGGTGGTGGCAACCCTATTCACATTCTAGAATGGGTTGCTGGAGCCCATTTTATATCATTCCTGGAGAAAACTGTTAGACCCCTTTCACACGGGCGAGATTTCCGCGCGGGTGCAATGAGTGAGGTGAACGCATTTCACCCGCACTGAATCCAGACTCCTCTTTGTGCGTTTTTCATGTAACGCAGGCCCCATAGAAATGAATGGGGTTGCGTGAAAATCGCAAGCATCCGCAAGCAAGTGCGGATGCGGTGCGAATTTTCACGCACGGTTGCTAGGAGACGATCGGGATGGGGACCCGATCATTATTATTTTCCCTTATATGGTTATAAGGGAAAATAATAGCATTCTGAATACAGAATGCATAGTAAAATAGGGCTGGAGGGGTTAAAAAAAATATATATATTTTAACTCACCTTAATCCACTTGTTCGCGCAGCCGGCATCTCTTCTGTCTTCTTTCTTCAGGACCTGGGTAAAGAACCTGTGGTGACGTCACTACGCTCATCACATGATCCATCCTGGGGACCCCAAAACACATTGCACCCGCGCGAAAAAAAACTGAACAACGGAACGCAATCTCAGTCAAAACTGACTGCAATTGCGTACCTACTCGCGTGGGTTTGCCACAATGCGCCGGGACGCATCTGGACCTAATCCGGACACGCTCGTCTGCAAGGGGCCTTAAGGTGGCAATAACTTGTGTTCTTGTGGTTACTTTACAGAATAGCACAAACAGGAAAGAAAGAGACGTTAGAGACCCATGTACACAACTATGCAGGAGGGGACAACTTTGTAACAGAGAGCTCAGCTCAAATAAAGACATCACCAGGATAAGATGGTCTGCTACCATCATCTCTCTTTGCGTTATATGTGTTATATAGGCGTCGACCGAGTGCTATGTTGGGCAGTGGTCCATCTGGAGACCACCCATTTGTTTGATGACTCTTGGGGACTGTTACTTTACTTTATCTTTGTATATCTATCTATATCTCTATCTATTTTATCTTTTAGTAAATGTTTTATGCACCTACGTCGTGTTAAGTCAATTTTTTTCTCGAACTTTAGATCCCATGGTAATACAGTACATGTTAAATTACAATTATTAATATGCAAATTGAATAGCCTATGTAAAAAGGATAGCTTGGCTACCATATGTGCATAAACACAATTATAGCTGTCATGATATTAGCTATCAGCTTTCCCCTCCTGTAAATCAGCATTATAAACATGGAAATATGTAAATGCAATTTGAATAAACCTTTTCTGTGAAGTTTTTTAAACACTAACTCTGATGATCTACAAAAACATCCAAGTCTATACCATGCAGTGAGAGATTTGCTCGTATGTCCAGCAGCCAGTACTGGCTCTTTGATTCTTTTTTCAGTGTATTCCTGGTATGTTATTTATTCCTAGTGTCTTGCACCTGCCTCTGTCTGTCCACATTGCTGGGTCACATTTCCTTTTTATAGTCCCTTCCTTACTGTGAGTCCGGATGTGGAGGAAGGGTAGCGAACAGGCACAGAGATACTGCCCAAAGAAGTGCAATTCTGAATTATGGCATGGTTATGGATGACTGTCACACTGAGTTTAGCTTTCTACTGTCCAGGTAAGGACTTAAGCTTATTGTTAAATCTTCATAACTTAGTGCAAGTTTTAATAATCTATATTACTGATGAAGAATGCATACTATACCTTTTGTGTTTACACTCATTTCACACTAAATCATTAGTGGCTACATTTGGTTACAAGTAAAATCAACATTTTCATTTATACATGTTTTGCATGTGTTTTTTCTATTGCTGGTAAGATGAAAATGCACCATTGACGTGCCTAGGCAATTGTGTTCGACTTCTTATTTATTATTTTAGGGTCTTTTGTGTGTGGGTCAAGCATGATTTACTCATTAGTAATACATGAATACTGGATGATCTGGAAATGAATTAGTTAATAGTAAACTTTAGTGAGTTCTACAGAAGAGTTGCTGCCAGTTTCTAAGTATAGTCTTGGACACTTATTAGATATTAGTAATTCCAGGGGGTATTGCTCATCTTCATCAGATCTTAGAGAAACCTGTGGGACAAATGCATAAGTAGATGATGGATAAATGGATGGATAGATAGATTGATGGATGGACGGACAGATTGATGTGAAATGTATACTAGATTAGATGGATAGATAGACAGAGACATAGATAGATTTACTAATCCTGTCTCATTTATAGACAGTGTAAGTTTAATACACTGGCTCAAGCTGGGTAATAAAGCTGGTGCATCTTTAGACTTTCTAGTCTAGTTTATACTACTTATTTATTGGCCTAACTTACAACAAAAATGTGTCCCCATGCACTGAAATGCTGTCCACGTGCACCAAAAATCTGTCTGAGCTGAGGTCAGTGCAGGCAGAGTTTGTAAAGTCCGGTTATCAGGTCAAAGGCCAGGGCAGGCAGCTGAGGATCAAATCAAGTAAATAGGCCAAGGTCAAGCATGAGAAGTCAGAACAGAAAATAGCCCACCTTCCCAGGAACTATAACAAGGCTATAATACCTATTGCTCAGCCACCCTTCCATAGGGTGAAGGTGCCTTAAAGGCTTTCGGTCATCAGAAATTACGTTATGTAGCTGACTGACATTAGTGATGTGCTAATGTCAGCAGTACATAGCAGTATGCTTTATAAGTCTCTGCCAGACGCAGTTCTCTTAAAATAAACACTTTTACAATATACTAATGAGCCTGTAGGTGCTATGAGGGCGTTTCTTCAGCAGCTAGAGGCTCGGTCTACTCACGCTTTGGCACGCCCAGGTCCAGTTGATTGACTGGCGAGTTCTCCTCTTCATCCAGAAAATACCAAGCCTGCGCCCTCTTGTTTAGTATTCAGCGCAGACTCAGTGAGTGAAGGACGCACTCCTGCTGCCGGCCTCACTCACTGCACCTGCGCAGGCTTCACTCACTGCACCTGCGCCGCCCCGTTTAGCATTCGGTGCAGGCGCAGTGAGTGAAGAAATCACTCCTGCTGCCGTCCTTCACTTACTGCGCCTGCGCCGAATACTAAACGGGATGCCCCCTGCGCAGTGAGTGAAGCCAGCGCAGGCACAGTGAGTGAGGCCGGCAGCAGGAGCACGTCCTTCACTCACAGCGCCGGCGCCGAATACCAAACGGGACGGCGCAGGCGCGGGATTTACTGGACGAAGAGCAGAACTCACCAGTCAATCAACTGGACTTGGGCGTGCGAAAGGGTGAGTAGAACGAGCCTCTAGGTGCTGAATTAACGCCCTCATAGCACCTAGAGACTCATTAGCATATTTTAAAAGTGTTCATTTTAAGAGAACGGCGGCAGGCAGAGACTTATAAAGCACACTGTTATGTACTGCTGACATTAGCCCATCGCTAATGTCAGTCAGCTACATGACGTAATTTCTGATGAGAGAAATCCTTTAAATACCTTAGAAAGGGTAGCCATATAGGAGGCACGCACTGGACCCTTAGTGAGCACATGCGCTATGGGCAGTCAGAGGCTGTGCAGCAGGCCGCAGCCTTGTGTGGAGTGGATGGAACAGTGCTACTCCAGCGGCCTAGCCAGCTGGAAAGAATCAGGAAGATGGCGGTGAGCATGCTGAGCACTGGAGCGCGTGGGGGGCAGGGTCCTCAAGTGAGAGTTCCAATGGCCAGGCCAACCACGAGCATGGAGATGCTGGCATGGACATTACACAATGCGTAATGCTTTTAGCAACAGTAATGTCTGTCTTTGGTCCATCTAGGTTCTAAATCAGAGACGGAAGAGAGTGAAGAGGGACATTTACTTAGCTACCTCTTTACGGAGAAAGGCTACAACAAGGATCTCCGGCCTGTGGAAAATCCTGATGAAACAGTTGATATATATCTTGCCTTGACTCTTTCCAATCTTATCTCACTTGTAAGTTCGTATTTTCTGTAAGCAGAGCCCTTGCTTTATTCATTGCTTTAAAAGGAAGAGCTTGCACAACCTCAAACATGAAATTTTAAAATGGTATTACGGTTTCAGCAAAAAATCAATTTTTTTGTATAATGTAAAGTTAAACAATGTTCAAATATATCTCTTGTCAGATTTTGATCCTCAAACAAAGTTCAATCCCTTTAACCCCTTCCCACAAAGAAATGTATCTGTATGTTGAGTTTTTGACTGAATGACAATGACATCATGTGGTTACTACACTTTGTCAAACATAAGACAAAATGTGATGTGAACAGCCCCTAAGTGGTTAGGCAGAGGAAGGAGGCTCCTTCTGTGATCTCATCACCCCTGCATGACATGAAGCATGCCAATGGGCTGCTATTGCTTCCTGGGAGCTAATAAAGGCCCCCAGATCTCCCAACTTATTAAACCCTATAGTCACTGCCAGAGGCGTTATGCTGATAGACAAAGTACAATGCAACACAGAAGTATTGCAGTTTATTTTAGCAGTAGTCTGACTTTTTCATGTTCAGGCCTCCTAGTGTAAAAAAATGTAATGTTATTGAACCTGCACTGTACATGCTGTATAAAAAAAAACCATAAACTGAAACTAGTGTCAAGATTCCTGTTTTATTTACTTCATCCTATCATCCATACACCAGAATAAAAAGCTATCAAAAACTATCAACTTATTCCTCAAAAAACAAGCCCCTACACAGCTCCATTGGTGGAAATATTAATAAAGTTGTGTCTCTCAGCATATGGTCACACATTCACCAAATGATATAAAAAATAAAATCCATTGTGCAAAAGTAGTAAAATATAAAAAATATAAACTTGCCATCTCCATAATCATACTGACCTGCAAAATAAAGTAACCATTTCATTTATACTAAATAGTGAATGCTATAAAAATAAAACCCAACATAAAAAAAAATTATAAAAGTTTTTCAATACATTATATGTACCCCACCATCATGTCTTTAAAACATTTAATTAGTCCCCCAAAAAAACTAAAAACGTTAAAGGGGTCTTTTGATATTTGTATACTGATGAATTATCCTCTGGATAGGTCTCATTAGTATCTGATTGTGGGGGTCTGACACCCAGGACCCCCACCAATCAATTGCTTGAGAAGGCAGCAGCGCTCACAGTTGCGCCATGGCCTTCTCACAGCTTCTCCTAGGCCAGTGATGACACGTTAAATCGGTCACGTGGCCTAGGAGTAGCTCAGCCCCATAGAAGTAAATGGGGCTGAGCTGCAATAACAAGCAAAGCCGCGGTGAGCACGGAGAAGGTCACGGTGCTCACAGGAGCGCAGAGTGCCTTCTCAAACAGCTGATGTCAGATCAAATACTGATGACCTATCCAAAATCTCCGATTTTTTTTTAAGACTTCCAGAAGGCAGGGATGAAAAAACATTTTACATTTCTATAACAATTATAATAAGAATAATAATAACAAGCCATATGTTTATTGCAGAAAGAAGCTGATGAAACACTCACTACAAATGTTTGGGTTGAGCATGTAAGTTACTAAATGGAGACTTTCATATTTTATATATGCTGATGATATGATTACTTATAGCACTGTGGTTCAATGGCATGTTTAAAAACCTTTACTGTGTCTTATTATTTTCCACAGTACATCTCCTCACCCCACAGCCAGTACTCCCAAGATCACATAGTAATACAATTCTCAGATAAAGGTCCCTAACCAGAAACATACAAAACTCAACATCTCTATGTTTAAAGGCAACCTGTCACCATGAAAATACAGTCCAATCTGCAGGCGGAATGTTATAGAGCAGGAGGAGCTGAGCAGATTGATTTATAGTTCAGTGGGGAAAAAATCAGTGCAACTTTTATTTCATTCATTAAGATTCCTGCTCACTCTTCGCTTTGAAGTCCAGGAGGCGGTCCTTATTTAGACTTTTCATGGTGACTGGTTCCCTTTAACATCTTACGGTTTCTCTGCAGTAGATGGTAATTTCATAATACAGAGCTCCAACCCACACCATCAAATGGTTAGGTCCTCCCCTCTGAGGATCTGACATCTCCTATACTTCGAGAAAAAAAAGAGAGGTTCCAGCACTCACTTTTAAGGCTACTTTCACATTAGCGTTCGGGGCTCCGCTTGTGAGTTCCGTTCAAAGGCTCTCACAAGCGGCCCCGAATGCATCCGTACGGCCCCAATGCATTCTGAGTGGACGCGGATCCGCTCAGAATGCATCAGTCTGGCAGCGTTCAGCCTCCGCTCCGCTCAGCAGGCGGACACCTGAACGCTGCTTGCAGCGTTCGGGTGTCCGCCTGGCCGTGCGGAGGCAAACGGATCCGTCCAGACTTACAATATAAGTCAATGGGGCGGATCCGTTTGAATATGACACAATATGGCTCAATTTTCAAACGGATCCGTCCCCCATTGACTTTCAATGTAAAGTCTGGACGTATCCATCTGCGGCTACTTTGACACTTAGAATTTTTTTTACAATATAATGCAGACGGATCCGTTCTGATCGGATCCACCGTCTGCATTATATGAGCGGGTCCGTCTCAGACGGATCCACTCTGAACGCAAGTGTGAAAGTAGCCTAAGATGTGTAGTTTTTTATTGTTGCTTCAATATATCAGACGCTTTTCGATTTGTTACGATTAAAAACGGTTGTTCAAAACACGTAAACAATGGTCGTATGGTGGATGGATTGTCCTTGTCTGATGTATTGAAGCAACAATAAAAAACTACACATCTTAAAAGTGAGTGCTGGAACCTCTCTTTTTTTCCTCAAATTATGCAATGAGGTCTCACCTGTTTGTTCCGTGCCGACGAGGTTCTGGGATATAAGTGAGCTGGACACAACACACCATGGACATCTCCTATCCTTCATCTGGTAACCCGTGTCCATTTGGTAGGCAATTGAGAGAGGATATGTGATAAGCGAATCGTATAAAGCTTAAAGAAGGGCTGTATTGATTTTTTAATCTGTGGGTCATCATGCAAGGAAAGTAAGGAGGCAGAATAGGATTTCTAGCATGTTTTCGGACCCTTACCATCTATGTTTTTGATTGTTCATGGGTTCTTCAGGAAAGGGACAGAAGAATCATTGTTGTCTATGTGTTCTTCCTGCTAAAGGGAACCCGTCACACTGTGCATGCATTTGGATCTGCCAGCAGCATGCTATAGAGTGATAGGGGCCACGTAGACTAATATATCGGTTTGTGTGCAAAAAAGTCTGTATAACTTGCAACGCATTGATTGAAATCTCTGCTCTTTCTATGCTTAGGATTCCAGTGGGCGGTATTAATCAGTGATTGACATCTATTTCAGTATCTATGCTCATGCAGGATATGCAGACAATCAGTGATGGTAGCACCCAAGCATAGAGAGAGCATGGACTTCAATTAATATGTTACAAGTTTTACTGAGTCTTTTCCCACATCCTATAATATCAATCAGCTCAGCTTATCCTGCTCTATGATGGTAGATTAAAAAGCATTTTTATGGAGACAGGTTCCCTTCAATAAATGCGAGCTATTCAATTCTGAGTTGGCCTTTTAACTCGCTGGCTGCGGTGTAGGTTGATCAATGTATAATTTAGGTGGGTTAAATACGATTTTAGTTTGAATTGAGGGTTATTTCTTTTACATCTTATAGTATGGAAGAAATCTTTTTTTTTTTGTGTATGATTCTATACAGCAATATGAGCCCGGGTAGTATGGAATGATCACTTATGTGGACATAAAATAACATCATTATTTGTACATTCATTTACAGGGATGGTATGACAAACGACTGTCGTGGAATAAGACAGACTTCTATGACATTCACATACTCAGAGTAACCTCCGACTGGGTGTGGCAACCCAAGATAATCCTAGAGAACAAGTGAGAATGGTTATCAACACAACAGAAATGGCATGCAATGGGCTCCTGTTTGATTTAGGGGGTGATAAGCAGAATATATTTAACTCATGTTTGAAAATTAGGGAGAGCAAAAGGATTTTGGCTTGCACAGCTTACATAACCTTAGTTATATCGCTTTAACAAATCACAGTAAATAACAGGTATTTCTGCAGAGTATTCCTGAGTAGCATATATTTTAGATTTATACATTATTTTATGTCTTATTTTTAGCAATAATGGAGACTTTGTGGTGGCCTATTACTGCAATGTACTTATAAGGTTTGATGGCTTCATATACTGGCTGCCTCCTGCCATATTTCAAACTCCCTGCTCCATCAACGTTAACTACTTCCCATTTGACTGGCAGAACTGTTCTCTCAAATTCAGGTAACTATGGTACAGCACATAAAGCTATATAATGTCTTACTCTACATCGGTTTTGTTGAGAACATCATCTCATCTAAATTACTTTCTTAAGCAACCCTAACTAAAACTGAATTGAAGGGAGTACTCCAGTTTTTATTTTTAAAATGTATGTGTTTATATAATAGGAAATCATACCGTTTTCTAATACACATGTACAGGAATTTAAATTCTGCATACATACTGTACCTTTCTTATATCAGGCAGTTGACACCTATATTCAGAAGAATGGTATAGCCCATGTATTAGTCCTATGTAATGCATCCATGGCCTGAAACATGGCATCAGTCATGTGACACTCTATACACCATAAGGGTCCATTCACACGTCCGCAAATGGGTCCGCATCCATTCCGCAATATCGGGAACGGGTACGTACCCATTCATTCTCAATGGGGCAGCACAATGTGCTCTCCGCATGCGCATTTCCAGAGCGCGGCCCAGAACTTCTGGGCTTCGGCCCCGAACTTCCGGGCCGCGGCTCCGCAAAAAAAAATAGAACATGTCCTATTCTTGTCCGCAATTGTGGACAAGAATAGGCAGTTCTATGGGGGGTGCGGTCCTTTCAGTGATTGACAGCTATCTCAGTATGCACAATCATAGGGAAGGCTATCACTCACTGATAGGACCGCCCAGAATGAGCAGGAATTAAAATGAATGAAATAAAGTTCTAAAAATGTATTTTGTATGTATAACGGTGTGCAGCCATTTTCTTTTTTATAATTATGTTTGCTTCATGGATATGCACCTGTGATTCTGAAGGTTCTAGTCTAAATTTTCTTGTAGTAGTTGAAATACAAGTTAGACAGAATTTTTCCCCACAAAACTGCTCTATAACATACTGCCTGTAGATTATTTAGACTTTTCATGGTGACTGGTTCCCTTTAACATCTTACTTTAGGTTTCTCTGCAGTAGATGGTAATTTGATAATACAGAGCTCCAACCCACACCATCAAATGGTTAGGTCCTCCCCTCGGAGGATCTGACATCTCCTATACTTTGAGAAAAAAAAAGAGAGGTTCCAGCACTCACTTTTAAGATGTGTAGTTTTTTATTGTTGCTTCAATATATCAGACTCTTTTCGATTTGTTACAATTAAAAACGGTTGTTCGAAACGCGTAAACAATGGTCGTATGGTGGATGGATTGTCCTTGTCTGATGTATTGAAGCAACAATAAAAACTACACATCTTAAAAGTGAGTGCTGGAACCTCTCTTTTTTTCCTCAAATTATGCAATGAGGTCTCACCTGTTTGTTCCGTGCAGACGAGGTTCTGGGATATAAGTGAGCTGGACACAACACACCATGGACATCTCCTATACTTCATCTGGTTACCCGTGTCCATTTGGTAGGGAATTGAGAGAGGATATGTGATAAGTGAATCGTATAAAGCTTAAAGAAGGGCTGTATTGATTTTTTAATCTGTGGGCCATCATGCAAGGAAAGTAAGGAGGCAGAATAGGATTTCTAGCATGTTTTCGGACCCTTACCATCTATGTTTTTGATTGTTCATGGGTTCTTCAGGAAAGGGACAGAAGAATAATTGCTGTCTGTGTGTTCTTCCTGCTAAAGGGAACCTGTCACACTGTGCATGCATTTGGATCTGCCAGCGGCATGCTATAGAGTGATAGGGGCCACGTAGACTAATATATCGTTGATTCATTCTCAATGGGGCAGCACAATGTGCTCTCCGCATGCGCATTTCCATAGCGCGGCCCCGAACTTCTGGGCTTCGGCCCCGAACTTCCGGGCCACGGCTCCGCAAAAAAATAGAACATGTCCTATTCTTGTCCGCAATTGTGGACAAGAATAGGCAGTTCTATGGGGTGTGCCGGCTGAGTGTATTGCGGATCCGCAATACACTACGGACGTGTGAATGGACCCTAACATTCAGTAAGCAGTGTTACAGTACATGACATACATGTGCTGGGTCAGCATATAGGACACATTCACATGATAAGTAAATAGGACTAATGGTGGAAACATGATTTTTATTGTGGTTATTAAAGTAACTACGTCATTGTGTGAGTGTCTGTAGTAATTTGTAAAATTGCCACCTGTCGATAGGTGATGTTGCAATGTTGTTAATAAAGTTTAGTGTAAAAAAAAACTAGATAAACAGCACACATATATATCTGCTTCTACAGTGACACTGACAGACATGATTAAATGCTGCTGCAGGTTGTAGTAGTGTATATGTTCTGCTCCGCAGGTAACATGACAACTGACATGAATGGCGCCGGGGCAGACTGGCCATAGAACCCACAGAAAAATTTCCCGGTGTGCCAATGCCCGGGGGGCCACTCGAACCCTTTTCATGGCCTATTTGGAGCTGCCTACAACATGAGGCTATGATTTTTTCCAAGGCCACTTTAAATTATTGAGCTCTCCTACGGATGCCTTTTACAGGACTAAAATAGACTGTACCATTTTAAGGGAGAGGCAAATGCACAGATATAATAAAAGTCTGCCTGCAAAATTTTCAATAGATGTAAATTAGAAAATTGGTTGACATCCTAATGTAATCATTAAAACCGCAATATGTCACAGATCTAGCCCAGCTATGGGTTCCGAAATACTAAGCCTTTCCATCTTGAATGACTAAGCGCTGCTTCCATGGTATGCTGTATGTCAGGGACAATCTGAAATACAGGAACTCAGAGGAAAGGGGTTATACCCAGGAGGAGTGGCGTAGTGCTGGAAAGACTTCAGCCTTCCTTCTTCATTAAATAGTTACATAGTGTAAGGAATCATCTCTTTTCAGGGGGTCACACTCACAGACGTCTTCACAGACACTGTTATAATGTCCAAACTCTTGCTTTATTTCAGACACTTCAGCAAAACACAGGTTATGAAGTCACAGCTTCAACTTATCATGTGTTACATCCACACAAAATAACAAACCCTTGCCCAGCTAGGCTCTAACTAAACACATACATGTATCACCTAGAGAGCCCTGTTCACACATGGAACGCAAATGCGGCTTTCCTCAGCCATACAGTCCAGCAACCTCCAGGCTGTGACACTTCAATACCTTTTGGGGGATTGTGGCCCAGTAGTCCTCCCAACACTGGCCTTGTGATCCTTGTTTCACTGGTGATACTGCTTCCCCCAAAGTTCAGGATATCGCCTAGCCTCGTGGCCCCGCAGCCAACCGGCTGAGACCACTCACAGAGAGCCTCTGCTCCAGGATCACACACACTTCCCCCAAACTGACATACTTTATGCCGGCCTGATTACAGCAGGCCTCACCTACGATCACCTCAGGTTGAAGGGAATACCTGTGCCGGAAGGGTGTGGATTGGCAGATCCCACTGCCAAGCCTACCCGCCAATCCAATTAAAATCTAGCCCAGAATTAATAAACAAAGGCAGCCTATCCTATTTGTGTCTTATAGTTTAGGGGGAATATAATTATATTGTGGTCACTATTACCTAGTGTTTCTCGAACAGTAACATTTCCAACAAGCTCTGCATCATTAGAAATTACTAGATCCAACAAAGCATCTCCCCTAGTGGGAGCTTCTACAAACTGGCCCATAAAGTGGTCCTGCAGCAAGTTGAGGAATTTTCTCCCCTATGCGGTTGAGTTAGAACCATGACTCCAGTCAATGTCTGGGAAATTAAAATCTCCCATTATGACCACTGTACCAGCCTGTGCAGACCACTCTATTTGGTTATACAGTTGCATTTCTATCTCTTCTGTTATGTTAGGGGGTCTATAGATTACACAAAGTATTATTTTGTCAGTGTTTATATCCCTTTGAACTTCCACACATAAGGTTTCCACATCCTCACCCACAATTGTCTCTTTCACACTTGTCTTCATGGTCCCTTTAATATAGAGTGGAAGCCACCATTAGTTAGCCTGGTAAGGCAGGTATCTCCTATGCAAAGTGGGCCTAACAGTGCCAGTAAAAGTGCTCAGATGGTAAGAGTCACTGTACTTTGTACTAAATGCTATGATCTTGCTCAAATGTAAAGATTACACTGAGCTGCCTATATCTGATGACCACTGAGACACATTGTTCTATATAAATGCTTGTATTGTTGCAGTTCCCTGAGTTATAATGCAAAAGAGATTAACCTGCGGCTGAAAGAAGAAATAGATAGTGAAACTAAAAGGAACTACCCAGTTGAATGGATTGTCATTGATCGAGAAGCTTTCACAGGTATAAACCATAAACCAGTGGTTGGACCCCCAACGATCTAGCATTTATTATCTCTCCAATCGATAGATGATAATTACTTCTGATGGGAATATCCCTTTAAAGATGTCACTATTATATATTATCCTTGCTGGTTGTTGGGGTTCGTGTGAATGTACTGCAGCTTATTCACTTTAATGGAGAGATGTTGCAGGGATAAGTGGTGCTATGCAAATGCAAAAAGAGCCTAAGCCAGTGATGGCGAACCTATGGCACGGGTGCCAGAGGCGGCACTCAGAGCCCTCTCTGTGGGCACCCGCACCCTGGAAAAAGTCTATGGTGTACCAAATTGCCTTAGATGTTTACTGCCATCATCAGCGCAGGGAACACTATGAACAGCACAGGCAGTGCACTGAATCTAGGCAGGCTATTATAAATGATAAAGTACATGGAAGATATACTACATTAGACTGTAGTATTCAGGTTACATTGCCGTGTTGCCACTTTACGATAAATAAGTGGGTTTTAGGTTGCAGTTTGGGCACCCGGTCTCTAAAAGGTTTGCCATCACTGTAAACCCTGTCATTTACATGGTTGATGCAGGTCCCTGTAGTAATGGCATACACTAGTGAATGCTGGCATTTGCTGAATGCTCATTTAAAGATAGGAAATATTTAAAGGGCTTTGAATGGAGAAAAATGAAGAAATAGTTTTAAAGAGGTTGAGTATATATTCTATTACGTCTTAATTATTCTTATTAAAGCACAATGGTCAATAAATCAGAGCTGGACTGCACTGTTGAATGGTTATGATTACAGATGTAATATTGTGTCATAATTATAGATTTTTTCTATTCACAATCCAGGGTCTCTTACGTGTGTTTCATTAAAGGTAAATCAGTCATTAAAGGGGTTGTTCAGCTTCTTGGACATTTTAAACTTTCACTATGCTTGTTGGAAAAAGTCATGCTCACCCGCTCCTCGACATTCTGTTCCTCCTCCCTGTTCAGCTGCTCCACATCCTGTATAATTCGGATGAGGTCATGTGTGCCGCTGCCGCCAATGACTGGCCTCAGTGGTGACGTGTCCCCAAGCTGCACGTCACTTCATAGCACAGAGTATGGTAATGTTATTCTTTTTGCTATATTTTACAGAAAACGGAGAATGGGAGATTGTCCACATTCCGGCCAAAATAAACATTGATAAGAGTGTTTCTCCAGATAGCACCAAGTACCAGGACATCACATTTTACCTCATTATTAAAAGGAAACCCCTTTTCTACATCATAAACATCTTGTCTCCTTGCGTGCTGATTGCTTTGATGGCCAACCTCGTATTCTACCTGCCAGCTGACAGTAAGTGCTCTTCCATTTGCAGATAGCAAATATAACATTAAGAAATGAGGAACAGTGTGGAGGTCACGCAGGAAAGTAGTGAGGAAAAGCAACCTTCTGGCAGGAGTGGATGAACTGCTATAATCACATCATGCTCTTAGGTATGTGCCAACGACATTAGAGCAGTCTGCGTGTAACATCATACTGTATTTCCGGCAGGTGGGGAGAAGATGACCCTGGCCATCTCTGTGCTGCTGGCACAGTCTGTGTTCTTGCTTCTGATCTCAAAGCGCCTCCCAGAGACATCCTTAGCAATTCCTCTCATCAGCAAGTGAGTGGCTCTTAGTCATTGTATTGACTTACACAGCTATATCGTTAATATAACATTCAGGAGCTTTGTATATATGGGATTCATAGACTATATCATGTTCTTGACTCCTGCTCTTCATTGCAATGTAGTGTTAAAGATGTATATGCTATGGAGGTATTAGGAGTTTTCTTCTAGCAGTTTCTATAGCTGCAAACCAAAAAGAGACTAGCAGAACTTCCTCTGTCAAGCTCATTAGATGCCAAAGTTGCAATTTACTATGACATCTAAACAGCTGAACCAGCATAGTATAAACATTGCAGTGATAAGGCCTACAGCAAGGATGAGAAACCTCCGTCACTCCACCTGTTGTGAAACTACAATTCCCAACATGCACACTTGCTTATCTGTTCTCCCACAGTGAAGTGAAGGAAGCATGCCAGGAGTTGTAGTTTCACAACAGCTGGAGTGACGAGGGTTGCTGATCCCTGACCTATAGGGATCTGTGAAAAAAGCAAAACATTGATGGCCACCAGTGCGGAATCAGCAGAAGGATAGGCCCCTGGCACTCTCTGCAGCCCCTTCAGTATTTTTCTGGGTGGTGAATTGCACAGAAGCATATACAGATAAGTCATTGGTGGAGATATATCAAAACTGGTGTAATTTAAAACTGGCCGTTTTTCGGTGACAGATTTTCAGTTCCCTTAAATCTTTGTATACTGGCTTCTTCTCAAGAAGACCAGAAAACGGTGTAATTTTATGTATACATAGAACAAATTGAAGATTTAACAGGTGTTTCTGAGATTCAGCCCCGACGCGCGTTTCGGCGGACCCAGACGAAGGTCCCCCCGAAACGCTCGCCGGGGGTGGCGCCATCCCAGAGGAGACACATTCTAGGTAAATAGACTCTGTTCATTGTATGTATGAGATACTTATATGCACTTGCACTTTAATAATAGGTATAATGGGGATTAAGTCACCAGTTGAGTCTCCTGATGTGGCTGTCGTCTTTTCCTGCACTTGGTTTCATGTATGAATTTTTATTTATAAATTGTGTCAATAAATTATATTTATATTTCATGCGGTCTGGTAATTTTTATTGGCATATAGTTTTGCCGTAGGCACACTTTTTTGCCGTAGGCACACTTTTTTGCCGTAGGCATGAGTGGATTGTTTTATGCATGGTATTGATGTGTATGGATAGTTGTTACATCCATTCAATTTTTGATGATTTATGGCTTACAGTATTTTAGATGTGTTTTAAAAAGCAGAGGCCTGGGTATAACGCTGATCGCAGACATTTAACCTTTTAGATGCTGTGGTCCCATTTGACCACAGCAGCTAAATGCATAAAAAAATGGAAGCGTGCACTTCGGGAAAAGGAATGGCTCCCCCGTGCAGAGATCGGGGGAGCAGTTCCTTCGCTGTGATGCACTGGGTCTCTCTCTGAAGAGATACAGTGTATTAGAGCTTTAGTTTCTATGGAGGCCTGCATGTTCAATTAACTGCAGTGTAAGATTAAAGCGATCTAAAGATAGCATATTCTAGCCTCCTCGGAGCACTAAAAAAGTTTAAAAAAAATGTTAAAAAAGTAATAAAAAATCATAATAAAATAAACAATTAAAATTATAAAGATCATGGGCATCACTATTAAAATATAAAAATATTTATCCCTTACGACAAATGGCGTAACAGAAAACAAAATCAAAATGGCCAATTTGTCATTTTTTCATAGCTTCACATACCCAACAAAATTTTATAAAATGTGATCAAAAAGTCATACACACTCCAAAATAATATCAATAAAAGATACAGGTCACCCCGCAAAAAAATGAGCCCTCACACAGCTCCATAGACATAACTATAAAAAAGTTATGGGGGGGTCACAAAATGGCAGTTTTACCATATTGGGAATATCGTAGAGACAAAACTGTGGTGCAATAATTTTTTTTTACTATTTCCACCTCATTTGGATTTTTTTTCCTGCTTCCCACTAAATTGTATGCAATATTAAATGGTGCCATTAGAAAGTACAACTTGTCCCAGAAAACACAAGCCCTCGTATGGCTATGTGAATGGAAAAAATTAAAAAAGTTATGGCTCTGGGAAGGCAGGGAGTAAAAATGAAAACGCAAAAACAACAACCTGGATCAAGTGGTGAAGGGTAAGGGATTGTATCCACTGAAGTCCAGACTGACGACAAAACAGGCTTGTAGGCTGTAGATTACTGCATCCGGAAGCTGAAATAGGCCAGAATGTTTGCACCATGCAACTATTCAGTGGCATCACTATAACTGACTGGGGTCGTGCCCGTGCATTGCGGTCCGCAGCACATGCACTGAGTGCTTACGCTCGTGGGCAAGAGCCCTTACAATGAGAATTGATATAGTGATTATATAGTATATACATTTATATTATATATTTCATCATATGGGTCTATGCAATGTGCTATTCAATGTTTTCCTGCTCGGAGACCACCACCTCTCATGAGATATTAGTTTTAATTGTTTTTGGCTTTTTTAATTGTGAAGGTATTCTTCATAATAAAATGATTAATTAAAAAAGCTATTTATTCATTTACACTACTACCATCTGACTACTTAAATGAGCACCTATGAATAATTAGTCTTATCCATTAGACATTGGATACAATTCTCTATATAAGCAATAATAATACTACTGTTACGGACATCACAAGAGATTAGACGCAAGGGCCCTGCATTACTGCTAAATTTTGTCCTCCTTGGACCCCAGTATCTTTGTGCCTAGATGTTTTTTGTTTTTTTTATTATTTTAATTGGTTGTTTATGCCATTTTAATCAAGGAAGTAACAATTATATGTATGTTTTTTAGACTAGAGGAAGTTTTTTTTTATTTTTTTATCTTGGATTGTTGAATTAAATAAAATCAACTGACCAGTGTGCAGTCTAGAGTGCCACAATGAACTTGTATGTTTTTTTATTCAGTTTACACAGATTCCTGCTCTAGACCAAGTTTGTTTGTTTTTTATGTTGAAAGTATAAAAAGAAATGCAGATACAAACATTATTACAGAGCTTATTTGTTTTGCACCTATTTTTCAGGTACCTGATGTTTATTATGGTGCTGGTGACTATTGTGGTTGTGAGCTGTGTTGTCGTGTTGAACATGCACTTCAGAACTCCCAGCACACACATCATGTCTGATCGCATGAAGGGGGTATGTATACAGAACGTGCTCTGGGTACTTCCATGGCATACACTTATATACTGTGTACACCTATTATTATCTGTAGTGGATTTCTTTTGATACACTGAGACAAATAGATTTGTTAGGTTTGTTTTTCTTTTATCTGCAGATACAGTTGGCTGAACTTTAAAGACGTAAGAGTGTATTAGTCTATCAGATTTTCTGGCAGATGATCGTTCATAGGAACTCTCATTAGCGATCATCTGGCAGTCTAATACAGCATAAACATGCTTAAAAATCACAATGGTGCCGGTGGCAGATCACGCTGTGTAATAGCGTTCTGCCGCCGGCACACCGCTGCCCTGCATGGGGACAAGCGAAGGCATAGCCATCGCTCCTCCCCATGCCACGGAGGCATGTAATGCAGCGGTCTCCTCCACTAGCGAGCAGGCGATTGCCAGGAGGGAACTGTTCTGAACTAAAACATGATATGTAGGTCAGTACCTACAAGGGATACTTACCTGCTTATTTTCCTTAGATCCTGCTCCTTGGATACTTTTATTAGTACAAAGCTGTGATCTGTCATCTACATCATCTCTGGGGGTCTGAGGTAGTCTGTGACACACCTCCTGTCTCCTCATTGGTTCAGACTCTCTCCCTCCTCCAGTACCTCTGCCTCTTCAGATTGGAAGCGGTCTATAGACACAAGCTTAGCACAGGCTCACCAGGAAGTCCGTACAGGGAGAGCAGATTTTCATTACAGCAAGGATAGAAAGTACACATATTAAACTACCAAAGATTCTGGTTAGAGTATTAGGCTATTGCCACACTTAAGCCTCATGCACACGTCCATGAAAGACCGCCTGGATTTCTTCTGAGTGCAGGAGCGCACGGCAATACACTGGTATAGATCATACCAGTGTATTACTGTACTGTGGAAGCGCACAGCGTCATAGCAACCAATGACGCCGTGCGCTCCTGCACTCAGAAGAAATCCAGGCCGGTATCACACGGTCCGTGTTTCACGGACGTGTGCATGAGGCTTTACACTGAGAGGAATGAGCCTTAGTAAAGGGGAGCCTGGAGAGTCACATTATCCATTTTTTAAATATTACAATGGTTAGATGAATTATAGCATCAAGAGCCTCAAAATCCCTCCTAGTGTAAAAAAGAAAACTTTATTTGGAATGAGGGCACTGCAAATAAGGAGGGTGAGGAGATCACATCTAAGTAGACGTAAGAATATAGCTTTTGTTCATATTGGTTGGTTCCTTATAAATTCCTAGCAAATATTAACACAAAGGGGCAGATTTACTAAGCCTGTAGACTGCGTAAACTTAGGCTGTCTACAGCTCCACCACATTTATCACAGTGGATGATAAATTTGGTTCAGGGACAGACACTTTACTAGTTCAATATCAAATATTGATTGGCTTACTTTGAGACCGAATTTTATGCCATAATTGTGGTTCATTTGTTTTGGCACAAAACTTAGACCATAGCCCCTTTCCTGTGAACCCACTCCACCCACTAAGGCTCTCCCCTGAGTGGAAAAAACTAGAGAAACCGTAGTTCCAATCTTGTCTCAATCTGCAAAACTTTTTAGATTCTAGGCACAGACACTTTGGTACAATGTAGCAAGCTCCCTCTCTCTCTACACATTTTACGTAATTGTGCATTTATAAAGTAAAACGATTACAGAAATACTAAAAAGTAGGTTGGGTTACATATAATAACTATAAGTACACTTTTCCAAATTCTTGTTTTTTCTAGCTCTTTCTAAATAAACTGCCCCGTTTACTGCATATGTCCCAACCAGCAGAACCTGAACCTGATCCATGGAATGGGGTGCTTCTGAGGCGCAGCAGTTCAGTGGGGTACATTGCAAAAGCAGAGGAGTACTTCAGTGTGAAGTCTCGTAGTGAACTTATGTTTGAGAAGCAATCTGAGCGACATGGTTTGACCAGTCGAGCTACACCTGCAAGTAAGTGCTGTGTTCATATTAGTGAATACGGCAGTGAAATCCTATATGTTTCTGTCAAGTGAGTGGTTCAAATTGGCTTCATATAGAGTTGGAACTGCAGTGCACTGTGTGACAGGGGTGACGTTTGTAGTATTATTCACTTTGGAGCTGGTTACTTCAGTACTGGTCCTACTGAAGTGAATGTGAGCAGCTCTGCCGTAACCAGATCCATCCACTGTAGAATAGACAAAGCTGTGTAGTTAGGTCATCACTTGTAAAGGAAAGAACTCCTTTAAGGTAGCCACTGAGTGACACAGACTTGGTTGAATATTGCGGGCCAAATCCTTCCTATCATGCTCGTACCCTCGAACACATGAAAATTAAAAACCAGAAACATTGGTTAGAATATGGTGGGAACATAGTGATTGCTTCATAATAGTCAATAGCGGCTCTCATGTTTGTGGTAAATGTGTCTAACCAGAGGCCCACATTGCCTCCTAAAAACCTTTCTTTAAAAGGTCCTTAAGTTTTTATGTTGCTTCTTTTCTGTCATCATTTGTAGGAATAAATCCATTGCATGCAGATAATTCACAGGACCAGCTTTATGGAGAAATAAAGCCAGCCATTGATGGGGCTAACTTCATTGTCAAGCACATGCGAGAAAAGAACGCCTACAATGAGGTGTGTTTGGGTTTTCATCTCACATTCTCAAATATACATATCACCGAGCCACATTCGATATATTGATTGATTGTCTTCACTGCAATCTTTAGTCACTGATTCAGTATGATCTCATCACACTCATTCACACTCTAAAATACAGAAATGTTGTTATAGCTTGTAGAATATAACTTATTACTGTCACTTCTAGTAAATGAAATAGCACAGTGATTTAATGTACCATATAAAAATACTGCATCACATATGCAGCTAGACATATGAGCTAGAATAAAATACATGTTTATCACGCGTTTTCTCACTCCTTTACTTGCAGGAGAAAGATAACTGGTATCGTGTTGCTAGGACAGTTGACCGCCTTTGCCTTTTCATTGTGACACCGGTTATGATCATCGGGACCCTTTGGATATTTCTTGGAGGAGCTTACAACCAACCACCTCTATACCCATTTGCTGGGGACCCCTATGATTACAAGGAAGGACATATGAGATTGATATAGAACTTGATATCAAGAGCCAGCTGAAGATATACAAGTCCATATGTAACAGGAAATATATGGGGTCATTTAGGTGTAAGGTAGCACTGGCTTAGTTGACCAATCAGATTCCACCTTTCATTATTCACAGCTTCTTTGGAAAATGAAAGGTGGAATCTTATTGGTTGCTATGGGCAACTAAGCCAGTTCTACTTTACACCAGTTTGATAAATGACACAAATAGTTTTCAAATGAATGAATACAATGAATGAATACAAGCATACATTCTTATGGTAGTCTAAATTATTTGTAACTTTTATACATGTCAAAGTGTGCCTTGTCTTTAGAGGATGTTCCATTGCATCGTGAAATTAATTTACAATTGAAAAAAAAAAATCAAGATAGTAAAAAGTTAATTTATCTAATCACAACATCTAATGTAAAGGTGTGGTTTTCTGCAGTCTTAATTCCAATATTAATAATGCCATAACAAGGAATTTGTTATGATGCGTGTTTCTAACAGAAGAGGGTATGCAAATGATCTCTTAACAATCTCTGCCTCTGATGCCACCAGATGTAAGGCAGCTATCCTATAAGACAATGTTTGACCTTTTAAACAGTCCTTGAGACATGATTTTGATAATAATTAAGCCAGCACCTGATCTGCAGACAGCTGTTTTGGGGTGATTGCCCCTCATCGGTGCAGAGCAAAGAGTACTGGCACAGGACTGTTCCTAACACAGTCTTTTTTAGAAATTGTGCAGCTAACACATGAGGTAATTTCCTGCACATCTCTTCCACTTTGGCTGGTAGAGCATTGACGTGGTGTGGCTATACAGTCGTGGCCAAAAGTTTTGAGAATTACATAAATATTGGAAATTGGAAAAGTTGCTGCTTAAGTTTTTATAATAGAAATTTGCATATACTCCAGAATGTTATGAAGAGTGATCAGATGAATTGCATAGTCCTTCTTTGCCATGAAAATTAACTTAATCCCCCAAAAAACTTTTCCACTGTATTTAATTGCTGTCATTAAAGGATCTGCTGAGATCATTTCAGTAATCGTCTTGTTAACTCGGGTGAGAATGTTGACGAGTACAAGGCTGGAGATCATTATGTCAGGCTGATTGGGTTAAAATGGCAGAATTGACCTGTTAAAAGGAGGGTGATGCTTGAAATTGTTCTTCCATTGTTAACCATGGTGACCTGCAAAGAAACGCGTGCAGCCATCATTGCGTTGCATAAAAATGGCTTCACAGGCAAGGATATTGTGGCTACTACCGCATCTCTGGCATCTTGCAGTGAGGCGTGGGTATTTTTGGGGACACTTTTCCATACCCTGGTAAGGACAAGTACCACTGACCCGTCCATACTCCCTCCTACCTACAAGGAAAGAAGCTTTATCCCGAAGTAAAACCCCTTGACTTCAATAAGCCCCTGATGAGTTCCAATTTCAATGGAATGAAACATGGCATGTAGGGCTATACAGTTAGGGCTTTCAGGGACTAGGCCCCACTATAGGGACAGGTTCCGTATGGGGTCGCCCCTGTCGGGGCGGGTGCTCTGTGTCATTGAGGCAGGTCTATGAGGCTAGCCCCTAACCATCCATATAGGGAGGGCTCTAGACCAGGGCATCATAGGAGTGTCCAGACTGCCATACCCACAGAAGCATTGGTCACCAGTGCCCATCATCATACTAGGGCACTGACGCCATCCACTGTCTATTTAGTCATGTGTCTACAGGACGGGGTAAGATCTACCCATTACTATCCTACCGCGGCCCCAGATGGTGGCAATATATGTGTATATATGTATGTATGTATGTTATTTTGTCTTCGTCCCACATAGTAAAAGTTACATTTTATATACTCAGTCCACATGTGGTAAATAAGTTAATTAGAGGTGTGACATACAAATCTCTGCACATACACATCTGGTGCATGGAGATATATATTTTTGTATGCAAGCTACTAAGATTGCACCTCAATCAACAATTTATAGGATCATCAAGAACGTCAAGGAAAGAGGTTCAATTTTTGTTAAGAAGGCTTCAGGGCATCCAAGAAAGTCCAGCAAGCGCCAGGATCGTCTCCTAAAGAGGATTCAGCTGCGGGATCGGAGTGCCACCAGTGCAGAGCTTGCTCAGGAATGGCAGCAGGCAGGTGTGAGCGCATCTGCACGCACAGTGAGGCAAAGACTTTTGGAAGATGGCCTGGTGGCAAAAAGGGCAGCAAAGAAGCCACTTCTCTCCAAAAAAAATATCAGGGACAGATTGATCTGCATAAAATATGGTGAATGGACTGCTGAGGACTGGGGCAAAGTCATATTCTCTGATGAAGCCTCTTTCCGATTGTTTGGGTCATCAGGAAAAAGGCTTGTCCGGAGAATAAAAGGTGAGCGCTACCATCAGTCCTGTGTCATGCCAACAGTAAAGCATCCTGAGACCATTCATGTGTGGCGTTGCTTCTCATCCAAGAGAGTGGGCTCACTCACAATTTTGCCCAAAAACACAGCCATGAATATGGTAACAAAACACCCTCCAACAGCAACTTCTTCCAACAATCCAAAAACAGTTTGGTGAAGAACAATGCATTTTACAGGACGATGGAGCACCGTGCCATAAGGCAAAAGTGATAACGTTTTGGACCCCGAGCCACTTAGTTGACATTTTGGGTCCATGGCCTGGAAACTCCCCAGATCTTAATCCCATTGAGAACTTGTAGTCAATCCTCAAGAGGCGGGTGGACAAACTAAAACCCACTAATTCTGACAAACTCCAAGAAGTGATTATGAAAGAATGGGTTGCTATCAGTCAGGAATTGGTCCAGAAGTTGATTGAGAGCATGCCCAGTCGAATTGCAGAGGTCCTGAAAAAGAAGGGCCAACACTGCAAATACTGACTCTTTGCATAAAAGTCATGTAATTGTTTATAAAAGCCTTTGAAACGTATGAAGTGCGTGTAATTATATTTCACTACATCACAGAAACAACTGAAACAAAGATCTAAAAGCAGTTTAGCAGCAAACTTTGAGAATTTGTGTCATTCTCAAAACTTTTGGCCACGACTGTACAATAGGTGGGGTTAACATTTTTTGCCTCACAGTACGGCCATACAGTCAGTTTTCCTGGTGCAGTTTTGGAAATAAAAACCAGGAGTAAATTAGAAGAGAAGTTGTATCTGTCCTTTATATTGTCTCTCCTTTTTAGTTGTCTTCCAAAACTGCATCTTGAAACCTGACCATGCGGCCATACCCTTTTTCCAGACAAAACTTTTGGCGATAGCTTCTTCTGCAGCATGTTGTCTTACACTGGGTCATAAGAAGGTGGATGAAATGGTGAAAAATGCAATTTGAGTGGCTGAGAATGTACACACGTGGACAAAATTGTTGCTTTCCTTCCGTTAAAGAATGAAAAACTTAAATCAGCTAAGTGCAGTTGTACTGAATAATTTTAACCCCTTAGTGACCACCCATACGCCTTTTCACTGCGGTCACTAAGTGGCCTTAGGCTGGGCTGCCGCTTTTTTTTTTTTTGCACTGCTCTAACAACCCGGACCCATAATCTCATAAAAAAAAATACGCTTTTTTTCCATTGAAAATACGCTTTTTTTCCATTGAAAATACGCTTTTGGATGAAAAAAATAGCAAAAAAATAAATCTTCCCCATATGTTTGGTATTGCCACATCCGTAACGACCCGTACTACATAAATATCACCTAAATCATCCCCTCTGGTCATCATTGTAAAAAAAAACAAAAAAAAAAAACACAGAATTGCAAATTTATTCTTCGTTGCCACCGAAAAAACTTAAAAACAAGCGATCCATTTACTCCAAAATGATACCAATGAAAAATACAAGCTGTCCCCCAAAAATCAAGCCCTCACACAACTCTATATAAATAAATACAAAAAAGGTATGAGTCTTGGGAAGTGACAATGCAAAAACATTTTTTTCTTTAAAAAAATGGGTTTTATTGCAAAGAAGTAGTAAAACGTAAAAAAAAGATATGTATCACTTTTGGTATCACTGTAATCGTACTGACCCAGAGAATAAAGATATTATGTTATTTATACTGAAAAATTAACGCCGTAAAATTTATAATGTAAAAACGCAGTAGCAGTATTGCTGTTTTTCCGATCTGCCTTCCAGAAAGCGTTAATAACAGTTAATCAGAAAGTTATGTGTACCCCAAAATGGCGCCATTAAAAACTACAACTTGCCCTGCAAAAAACAAGCCTTTATAAATCTATATAGACGTAAAGATAAAAAAGTTATAGCTCTTGGAAAGCTACGATGAAAAAGGGAAGAAAAACGCTTGGTCAGTAAGGCCCAAAATTGGCTGGTCACTAAGGGGTTAATAAACAAACTAATAAATCAGTCAGTGCCTATTTGAAAGGTTAATAGTATTCACTATTCTTTTTAGTATCATGGTGGGTACCACGCTGAACATGGACAAAACAAAGCTAAGGAGAGAGTTGTCTCAGGAGATTAGAAAGAAAATTATAGACAAACATGTGTTAAGGTACCAACTCTACAATTTATCTTATTACCATATCCTTCAAAAATCTAAGTACATATTAGTATGCTGTCATTACATGGTTACTCTTGGGGTAACGATCCCTAGCTCTTAATGTATTACTTGTGGACCTTTTTTATGATTTATTGAGATTTGCTGAGTAAGGTCACCACATAGTGAAAAGCACATGGTATAACTCTATGACGCAAGCATGCAAACCTTTAAGTTTGACATGAGTGAAATACCAAGAAAGTTCTCACAATCCTTTGTGCCTTGTGTAGACTGGGGAGATTCCAGCAGATAACTGGAAGCTCTCACTAAGTGTATAGGAAGGTCTAATTTCAGAAGGATTGAGTGACACACATTATTCTGTAGCCAGCAGATGGTCTGTGAAGACAAACACTTCTAACATCAGCTGTCTACTGTGGCATAACTTGTGCCAGCAACTTAACTCATTGTGTACCTAGAGCAGCAAAATTCTGCTTTGCAATTTTATTAATTTTGCAGATGTTGAAACTCAATGTCTAGACTAGTTACAAAAGAGACGTGCCAAAATGCGTAAGAACCCTGGTTCAACTGACCCCCCCCCCCCCCACATTCCCAGCCTACAACAAAATCAAATATATTATGTCAAATTATATATTTGTGCATACATCTTATGAGTAAGGGTCATTATAGCTCTATACAAATTGTATGTTATATGTGTCACTGAGTGGCTTTAGCTTTAGCTTAGGGCTAATTATAAGGGCATTATTTAAGTTCCCCTCCCCAATTCTTTACTTTTTCACTGCTATACAGGGATCTGGGCTCTGCTGCAGGGGAACCACTATTCTACCACCTCTTGTAGTAGTCTCTGTTTGGTGATAGCTAACCCGGGCATGTCAAGAGACACCAAACAGGACAGGCAAAATCATAGTCAATGAACAAGTTGAGATCAGGGCAGGCATAGTTTGTACAATTCAGCCAGGTTGAGGCAGGTGGCACAGTGTCAGCACAGTAGACAGGCTTAGATTAGGCTGGGCATAACAGGCTCAACACAGTCAACAGGCAGAGGTCAGGTACAGAAGATCTGACGACATAAAACAGCTTTGCTTGGGAAGGCAAACTAGAAACCTTTTTGAATCAGACACCCTCTCATAGGGGATAGTGTCTTAAATACCCAAGGAATGCTAGCCGTTGGCTGGGGAATGATTAGGTCCTTTAGGAGCCAGATATACCGTAGCACTTGGGCCATACAGGCCCAGGGGCAGCAAGCAGGAGGTGGAGAGGCCGCAAAGGCCTAGTGTGGAGCAGACAGAGCCTTCATTACTTCAGCAGCTGTGTCCATTGGGAGTGAGCAGGGAGATGACAGGGCATGGGCTGTCAGAGCAGAGCTGTAGGACAGGTGAGCATTTCAGCAGTCATGCCCACTGGGAGAAGGAAGATACTGAATGGCACGGACCATTGTGGCTATTGTATGGCTCTATTCTGTGAGGCTTTCTGAGGCTGATGTAAGGAGGCATTTAAACTTGTTTTTTGCTGAATTCATTACATACTCATCAGAAAAATCATTATTTCAGCCCCATCACATGCTATAGTATAGAAAGATATTTTAGGGGAAATTTTTCTGTAATATAATGTTATATATACAGTACCAAAGATTGGAAAAATAATTTAGACCACAACAATGACCCCTAATTAAATTGAGACCCCCAGATCAAACCACAAAATAAATTAAAACCCCAGACCAGACCCCAAAATAAATTCAGAACTAAGATCAGGCCAGACATGAATTCAGACTCTAGACCAGACCTTAAAAAATGTTCAGACTTCAAAAGAAACTCTTACATTTATTCAGATCCAGACCATACTCCCAGACCTATTCAGACCTTAAAATTTACCTGAGTTTTCCCAAAAAAGCTTGCATAATGGCTGTGCTTCTTTGTACAATCATAACTGTGAAGGAATAAGTCTTTTTCT
This sequence comes from Bufo gargarizans, assembly GCF_014858855.1. Lineage (NCBI taxonomy): Eukaryota > Metazoa > Chordata > Amphibia > Anura > Bufonidae > Bufo > Bufo gargarizans. The sequence goes on from NC_058083.1 coordinate 195,248,701, forward strand.
TAGCCTAATTATTCCCCTCTTCAGCTGCACAGCTAGATGCATTTCTCTCACAAATAGGGGCATTTGCCTTCTGTGGAATCTGGCAGCACTGTACTACTGTGACCTTCTTTCCCTTACTTTCCACTATGTTTGTTTTCAGCTTCGGAGCTCACAGAACAGATAAGGAGGGGGGAATGAGACTTACAGACACATAGGATAATCTTCAAATGTTGTGTAGAAGCAGTTATTTTATCAGGCTCAGGATTTCAGCTAGCTCTTGCATGTCACTATTTTCTGTAAACCATCTTCTGTGTCTCTGTTGCTAGGGCTGGATCTTGCCTGACAACAGGCAGTGGACTGCAAATTAGGTGGCAGTGAGACCCCCAGTGGTCATGACTTTACAGCTTTTCTTCGAGTGGCTGCAGGCATATTTTTTAAACAAAGTGATCTAGAAATTTGCTAGTAACACCATTCTCTATTAAATGAAATGAAGCTATGTTAAAGTACAGTGACTTTTGAAATCAGACCCCTAGATTTATTTACCACTCCTTACTTCCCTGTCAATTTCTCTTCAGCTCTATGTGCCATTGCACTGGGTTCTGATGCTATTCGGCACCAGGACGTTGTATGCAAAATGTACTTATTGCACTGATAGTACACAGCATCATGCTGCTCAGTCTGACATAAGAGAAAGAAGAGTAATTATATGGATGATTTACTGTAGTAACTTGAACTGTATAGCTTCACCTAAAAGAAACTACACAGGCTCCAGTTGCTACACTAACTCTACCATGTTGTGACCCACTGGGTTACACCATCTCAGTTCATCCTAAGAAAGCCTTCAGCTCCGAACAAGACTTTTCAGCTCTCCCCAGCGAGCACAGCAGTCCAGAGCAGTGATCAGTGTTTGGCTCAAAATACAGCGCCAAAATATGGATCCAGTCTAGGCATCCATTCTGTGATGCTGATACACCTAGCAATGATTGGGAATGAACAGCAAACAAGGCTTCTTTATGTGAATGAATGATTGTTACTATGATCATTTAGCCCCATACAAATTCATTTTTGTTCACAACACATTCCTGGTACTTGGGGAGAAACAATTATTTGCTTATTGCTTTTTGTGCAGCATACATGATTGGATCAGTTTGTCATCTGATCGACAGCACATAATTACACAGGACAATTTCCAAGCCAATTACACAGTCCATTTCTACAAATATACATTTCCAATAATTGGCCCAATCATCTGTTTGTGTAAATGGACCCAAAGTTGTTTGTCTGTTAAAAATAAAGCTGACAAAACAAGGAACAACCAATAGAGCAAATGCTTAGCACCAAGAGTGAAAAGGATGTGTCTGTACATGATAAAGGAATGTATTTTGAAAATGATATACATGGATAGGGATACATTTACATTAGCTTTTCAATTTTGGACACAAGAAATAATAAAGGTGTTGATCCAGGTAGAATATACATTAAAAAAATCTATGCAGAATCTGGAAGAATAAACATTCATATTCTCACTGCTCCTGGTGCTAAAAGTTTCAAAAAAGGTATATTTTTACTGCTTTTCCCAACTCCTAAATACTGAATAGCATGGTGAAAACTGCTGACAGATTCCCTTTAAAAGAGTTGCCAAGGGTTAGAAAAGAAAGAGTCTATGTTTCCTTTCAGAAACAGAACCACTCTCCTCTGTGGGTTCTGCTTGGTATTGCAATTAAATGCCATTTCAGTGACTACAGCTGTGCTGCAATGGCAGATCTAGTTACTTCCTCTCAAGACATACAGAAAACAGAATGGCAGGTTTGTCACTATCCTTAGGATGGGTCATCAATATCAGATTGGTGGGGGTCTGACTCTTAGAACCCCCGCCAACCAGCTGTTTGACGAGGCCATGGTACTGTATTTGGGCAAACACTGCGGCCTCTTTTTACCAAGCACAGTGCCATACTTTGTATAGTCGATGTACATGGTAGTGCAGCTCAATTGGACACACTTGAATCTGACAAAAAAAGCTCACATAGATGTGACGTCACAGGCTGAAGACGAGGTAACGGCACAGGCCTATTAAAAAATTGCTTTCATGTGTCTGTGTAAAACAAATTGAAATCTACAGCAGCTATGGGCCGTCATGTATTTTAGCTATAATATATAGTTTCTGGCATAATTATTATGTGGGTCAGGCAGAGGAGGCCCTGTCCCTTCCGCTAAGCCCAGTCTATTTTTGAAAATCACTATGAGTGGTGGAAAATCTAAAACGTTGCAAACTTTTGTGATTGAAACGGGAGAACAGCTTTAATAAATTCCCCTTTTCTTTTTAAGGTGTTTTCCAGGACTTCGATATTTATGGCCTATCCTTAGCATGGCTTCTTTTCTCTAGACATAGAAGGTCTTCCCCTGTCATGGTTACAGGCCTGGGTATGAAAAGATCATTAGACAGATCTCTGTACTTTCTTTTTATTAATTTCTTTATAATAATTCAATCTCCCCAAAACCACCCTTCTTTCAAAATGAAAACCCCCAAATTTGATAATTTATCTTGGAGCACCGATGAGCGGGTAAAAACAGAGAAAAGGCTGCAGCACAAATGATGCTTATTCTCAGAATCAGGGGTATCCCTGAGGTTGGATCGGGAATACCCCTCTAATCTAGCATCATGCACATGGCTGTATTACAGCTGCATTTTGTACAGAGACATAATAGGGCTGCTATAGAGATATATGAGCCCTGTACTGTACCTCCATATGCTTCTGATACAATATGAGGCATACAGGCATGGGCTTAACTAGCAGGGTAGCATGCATAGCAGCTGCTATGTGGCCCAGCAACTAAGGAGACCCATTTCCCCCCAGACATAAGATGCAGTTATTGGTAAAATACACATGGGATGCCATGGAAAATGTATTGTTGACCCCATTTTAACGTTTAGGCCCCTTTTTCAGTGCGGGTGCAACGCATCAGTTCTGCGTTGCGTGAAAAACACAGCATGTTCTATATTCTGCATCCGGAAGCAAGTGTGTTTTTCACTGATGGTTGCTAGTGCAGTGTCCCGCTTAGTGTGGTTGTGGGCACTTTAAACTTTTATATGCTTAATTTGCTTATAAAATGTCCTTCTGTATTTATCTGTCCTATTAACAGGCTTAGGTTGTCATCACATCCATTTGCCCCTAGGTGGTGCTGGCATCACTTACATATATAGTTGGGGGTTTGCTAATTAAGGGAGTTGAGTTGATAAAGTAGAGTTGGAAGTGAAGAGAGTCTGTGTGTGAGGCAGAGGAGGAGTAGAACAGGCCTCGTCCACCATGTAGCTGCTATTTCACCTCCTTGGCTCTGGCCAGGCCAAGGGAGAACCAGAACAGCATTACAGCAGCAAAGCATAGACCAGTAAGTCTACGTCTGGTATAAGGAAAGTCTAGTGGAGATCAGAGCTAAAGTAGCCATTGGACTTCACAAGCAACAGTGACTGGAAGAGGCCTACAAGCACCTGGACACAGCCGAATGATTGATGCGCAACGTAGTCCTTTACCACATGCCTCTATGGACATTGTGGATCAGTATTTTTCTTAAAGGATAACTGTCACACTTAGACCCTAATTTCAATTTTCATATATGTAGTTACTAATAACATGATATTCCAGAATCAGTTACTTTTAGACTGACTTACCCCATATTTAATAAGATTCAGCCCTTAGCAACCAGTCTGCATAAAACTGCAATTTCACTATTCAGTTAAAATGGCTGCCACTGCCCTCCCCCTGAGGCTAATCCCACCTGCCCTCACTAGCCAGTAACAATAGCCCCCCAAAAGTGTCAGTAACCAGAGCCCTCCCCCTAAAGAGTTAACCTCCTGCAGCACAAAGGGGTCCTCTTACCACATGTTGCTTTCATTTATACACTGAGCAGACGGCAGATCTCCCTTCCCTGGTCTGCGCTGCTTCAACTCTGCATTCTCCAGCTCTGCTGAGTGAGGGAGCGTCTGCCAAGCGCAGGGACAGGGAGAAGTGCACACAGCCCAGGCACTGTTATCAGCTGCTGGGGAGGACCTGGCTTTAATCATTTACTTACAGTCCCTGGCTGTCAGTAATCTGACCTTGCACGCAGCGTGCTTCTGCGTCCTCCGTCCTCCAACAGATAGACGGTCCATGCCTAGCAACCCTATTTTAAGCACAGGTAAAAGTAGGCAGTACAGGGAACAAAACTGTGGAATTAAGGGGTAATTGAATACACAGTGAAAAGTTGAAATAGGGCCACCAAGGAGATATTAATCACCACAATCCAATACTCCAAAAAAATATATAAAAAAATACGACAGACATCCTGTACAAAGAATGGAGCTGAGTTTTTGCCTGCCATTAGGGAGACCACCCTGTGGATTGCTAAATACAAGTGAGAAGTTTATTATATCTAGTACCTGAGTGCTAGAGGTAGGTCCTAGTATAGGCAGTTATAAGAAAGAAAGGAAAACTCCTCAACTTACAATTACCAAGCCTGTTATAAGGAATTCAGCTGAACCAATATTTGTATTATTGTCTTGCCATATACATGAACTGTACTGACTACCTGAAGACAATTGATCTAGTAAAAGTTCAGTTGTTTACTACAATTCACTCTTCATCCTCTCTACCAACTTCATTTGCACCTAATGGTGCTGGTGTCACGAACACCAGGGGCCCAGCCGCCAAAGCACCCTAAACACCTATACCATCAAGGGCACCTGAACTACCATCTGGCTGGTGATCCCTGCACTAGAGAGTCCCCCGGAGGATTTAGTGCTGTCTTCCCCATCACTGCACGCTGGCCCAGGGAGCTAGAAAAGTCGTGGGTACGACTACTTCCCCCATCAGTCCACCGTGCGCTCACAGATTACCCCTGCGGTCCGGTTCGCTGCACTAAGAGATGTCGTTTGTAAACCTTTAGTTTTTTATCACGCACGTGAAAAACACATCAAAACGCATTGCACTCGTGCGAAAAAAACTGAACTGAACGCAGACAAAACTGGCTGAACTTGCTTGCAAAATGGTGCGAGTTTCACTAGACGCTCCCTGAACGCATCCAGACCTAATCCGCCACGCTCGTGTGAAAGGGGCCTTACTGTGGAACCTCATGATTACTTCTGCTATTTGCATTATCCCTTCTGCGTACCATTACTTTTAGCATTTTTTTGTGCTGTGACATCAGTACATTATTTGTGCACCATGACATCATATGGGCATTATACTTGCATGTGGCATCACTGTTTGTATAATTCTAGTGTTGTAACATCACTGAGTAGATTATTCCTGCATTGTGACATCACTGTGTGTATTATGCCAATATTGTGACATTAATGTGTGCTCTCCCTATACTGTCCCTCCACTATGCACATTATTCCACAATTACATCACTGTGTGCACTATGCCTGTCCTATACATGAATGTGTGCCTTAGCCTTATGCATCAGAGTGACCAATCATACGTTTTTCTGAACATGCTCCTGAAAGTGGCCAGGGTGGAACGAGGACACATTCCAAGTTCTGCTATGAGCAGCCATGGTTGCTTGTTACGCATCTGCTAGTACAGGAGTCTGTGGCATGCTTCACTGGGCTCTGTATGTACAGAGATATTCTTCCCTATCGGCGTTGCTTCTAGGAGAGAAAACATTTGTACATACAGCATCACACCAGCACATGGAGTCTCACCAGCTCCTTACTAGGGATCCATACAGACCCCGTACATTGCCATACAGGCACAGTGCATAGGTCTGACGTGTGCAGAAGCGCCAGAAAAGCGATGAAATCTAAGCCTACAGTAAGGCTACTTTCACATCTGGCAGGGGATCAGCAAAAACGCATCAGGTCAATAATACAACTGTCTGCATCCGTTCAGACCAGATCCGGTTGTATTATCTCCGGCACTAAAACCATTGTAACCTACACTGTGCTTCATGCCGGATCCGTCTTGATCAGTATCCCATGACGCACACAAAAATGCAGCTCGCAGCGGTTTTGTGTCCGGCATGGGAACGCAACCAAACAGAATGGAATACATTCTTGTGCACTCCGTTCCGGTTTCTTCAGTTTGGTCCCCATTGACAATGAATAGGGACAAAACTGATGCGTTTTTCTCCGGTTTTGAGCTCCTCTGATGGACCTCAAAACTGGAAAGGAAAACGCAGATGTGGAAGTAGCCTTAATCATTCATCCTGGTTCTTATATATGAACTACATATGATTGTGAAGCACCTACTGGTCCTGGTACTTCACACATACCAAACCACAGGTTAACCTTACATCTAAAATTGTTCAAGGTCTGGCAAATGAAATTCATCAAGCCTGCTGGAAAGTACTGTCGATAAATCCTTGCTGTCAGTGGCTTGGGCTCACCATCAAACAGAATGCAACAGTACAGAGCGAGATCAAGTCAACTGTCATCAGAATCCAGACTGTTGTATGTGTGCGTAATACCATGTCCTGAGTGCTGTCCAAGGGCTGGTCTGTGCACAGCCGCCGATACTCAATAATACGATGCTAGCATGGAAATCACTGCCTTTACAGGTAGGAAGTACCCAATAATAACCTACAGGACTGTAAGCAATTTCACAGCACATGTCCTATAGAAGATGACAAGGCTATGCTGACATGCGTTACAACAGCTCTACTGTAAATCCAGAATATGCAGCTTCTCTTAAATGATAGTCTGCATTCTGCTGATTGCCTCCGGGGCAAGTTATAGAAAGTTACAGCTCTGCTGGTTATATTTGATGCCCCTCCTGGTAAAAAACTAAGGGTGGTCTCAAGGTGGCCTGGATTCCTGTGACTGTCCTGGAATAATATGGCTGTACCCGCTACGTGGCTTGTTACTTCTGTCTGTTTTTATGGCATTACTGTGCTATTTTCTTAGAGAAACTTCATATACAAGCACGACCACCGCTGATGGATTACAGGGTGGTCATAACCATGGAAACGAGCAGTGTATAATGTGATGGAAAAATTAATCAAGCCAGCTAAGGAGGCAATATGGACAATCCCATTACATTAGTATGTGGCTTATACTAACCTTCTCTACATAATAAATGCTATTTTCTGAAGTGAAACAACTCTAAGGCATACGTCCAATTATAATGAAAAAAACTGTTAAACCTTGGAAATAACTCAGTGTCAGGTTCAATCATCTATCAATTATTAATATACAATTATGTGTCAGACTGGTAGACATGATGATGCTCCTGTTCACTGATGGGAAACTCTAGGTACAAAGCTGCGGTCAAATTCTTGTATTCTGTCCCATATGCCGGATACTGCTGGCGTCAATCCAGTAGATTCCATGCACTATAGTGGGGTCTCACAGGTTTCTGCCATGGATACTGGCATTTTGCCAGACAAAATTCAGCTGGAATTTGCAGTGGTGGTGAACCTTCCCTAAAGCTGACCATAGAGGTTTTTTATAGTTCAGGCTACTTTCACACTATCATTTTTACTGGATCCGGCAGGGTTCAGCAAAATCGCTTCCGTTACTGATAATACAACTATCTGCATCCGTTAGGAATGGATCCGGTTGTATTATCTTTATCAAAGCCAAGACGGATCCGTCATGAACTCCATTATAAGTCAATGGGGGACGGATCCGTTTTCTATTGTGGCAGATAAAATGGATCTGTCCCCATTGACTTGCATTGGGGGTCATGCCGGATTCGTCTTGCTCCGCGTCCCAGGATGGAATGCAAACTACAACATGTTGTGGTTTGTTCTCCGGTATGGGAATGCAACCAAACTGAACAGAATGCATTTTGGTGCACTCCGTTCTGTTCAGTTACGGTTTGTCCCTATTGACAATGAATGGGGACAAAACTGAAGCGTTTTTTTTCCGGTATTGAGACCCTATGACGGATCTTAATACTGGAAAATATTACCGCTAGTGTGAAAGTAGCCTTTAAAGGCCAATTTAGACCATTTCCTGTTGACTGTCAAACCTTTTTGTGACACGTCAGATGCTAAATGAATGACATACCTGTGGAAAAGTCTTTCGGCTGTATTTTTGGGTTAGGTATTCATTTCTTCATCTATTCTAAATGACATATGTGCACCCCTTCAGTCTTTGATAAAGTGTCAATGTACTATAAGGTATGTAGATCTCATGAACATCTGGTCTGTATTATAACACTACACATCCAATGATATCCACTACAGTAATGCTTTCGGTAGTACAATGCAGCCCTCTGCTGTCAGCAAAAGTTCCCCATCACTTTCTGATCCCACTCAGTAAAGCAGGACATTGTTATTTCCCTTTGTCCTCTTTGGTATCAACAGCTGACTATTCCTGGGACAGCTGGTGATAGTGTCCCTGAGGTCTGCTCAGACCCTAAAATAACCATTCCAGACATTGCAGAGAGGTTTAATCCACTCCACGCAGAGGACACGAGATGAAAGCATGGGCAGCGTGGTTGTCTTACTCTCTCTGTGCTTCACAGGTAGGTCCTCAACTGGTCCTTCACATATCTGCCTAATTAATACAGTACACAGTACAGAATTTTAAGAGAATTATGGATGCGGGACTAACATTCAGATATACCTTCATCATCACAATGGAGAAAGTTTTCATATATGGAATTGATACTTGGGAACTGTGTTCTTAGGGCTCCATTTCATTGAGAAGATCTGTACCTGTCCCTGTGTAGCTCAAGTCCTGCTGAGATGTGTTGTCAGATAATAGTTGATCCTACATTGATCCTTAGTGACAGATTACAAACTACTATTTTCTCTGTAATTGTGCCTACTAAATGATGGTTAGTAGTACTACCAAGGAGCAGCTAAAAAAAATGTCATCAAAAGAGAGACTGTAAGAATGAACGATGTTTCTGTGACCGGTGATCACCTACAGTACTGACACTTTAATGTGGTCACCTATGGTCACCTAGACTGCTATATCGACACAATATGCTATATATATATATATTGTGGAATTCAACACTCTGAGTTGAGGTGAATCTATACCTACACCCATGCTTGGCTTTTTTAAGAAACATCAAGGAATGAAGTAGAACTTTGAAAGAATTCTTCAGACCCTAGTCTGATATGTGTCAATCCATATATTTATTTCATATCCTATCAATACACTGTACAGGTGAAACGCAAAAAATTAGAATATCATGCAAAGTTCATTTATTTCAGTAATGCAACTTAAAAGGTGAAACTAACATATGAGAGACTCATTACATGCAAAGCGAGATATTCCAAGCCTTTATTTGTTATAATTTGGATGATTGTGGCTTACAGCTTATGAAACCCCAAAGTCACAATTTTGAGTTACCCTTTGCTCAGGGGATATGGATTAATTAGCTGACTAGAGTGTGACACTTTGAGCCTAGAATATTGACCCTTTTCACAAAATTCTAATTTTAAGCTGCATTAATGCAATTCTTTTTAATTTGCATTACTGAAATAAATGGACTTTTACATGATATTCTAATTTTTCGAGTTTCACCTCTATGTCATACTTTGTAGTGGTGGGATGCCTGCTTTAAAGGCGTTCTGCGCTTTGTTTTAACTGATGATCTATCCTCTGGATAGATCATCAGCTTCTCATCGGCGGAGGTCCGACACCCGGGACCCCCGCCGATCAGCTGTTTGAGAATTCAGCGGCGCTCCAGCAGCGCTGCGGCCTTCTCACTGCCGCTGGCTGAGTGATGTCACGACTAGTATCAACTAGCATGTGCGGGGCTAAGCTCGGTTCAATTAAATGGAGCTTAGCCCCGCCCACACTATTTTATACTAGTCGTGACATCACTGGGCCCGGCGGTAAACAGTGAGAAGGCAGCGGCGCTGCTGGAGCGCCGCTGCCTTTTCAAACAGCTGATCGGCGGGGGTCCTGGGTGTCGGACCCCCGCCGATCAGAAGCTGATGATCTATCCAGGGGCCCACCATGGGATTCATCTGTTCCCCTATGGGCCAGTCCAAGCTTTACTCTACTTTGTTTCTGAATAATAGTCTCCGAGAGTGCTGCTCTACAGGGTTCAAAGCCGTGTTTTATGTATATCCTTCTAGTTGTCCATAAGGATATCATACATAAACACACACATGTAAATGTTTATATATTCTCTATCCATTTGGCTACTATGTCAATGCGCAAATAAAAGGCTGGGTCTCCGTGGTGATCTTGACCACGAAACCTGTCACATGACCAAGGATCATTTTGTAGCACTGCAACCATTGAACTGAATGGGGAAGCAGCGTGATTCGCACGTTGCCACGACCTCAAAAAAAATCAGTGTTGGATTGTTTTAGCGATTCTGGGTTCACAGTCTCAACAACTTGCATGTTGCCCTGCAAACACATTCAGATCGATGGCTGCACTGCTACACAGCAATCCTTGATCACACGACAGGTGTCTCAGTCAAGAACGCTGTGTAGCTCCAGACTTAGACCAATTACAGCTATGGTGATAGAAATGTCTACTCTTCCTTATACTCCCTATACACAACCCAACATATATGTCACATATATAGCATTGTCTATCTGATTTTCTCCCAGTGGTCCTATGTTACAATGAGGAGGAGAGGCTACTCGACGATCTGATGAAGAATTACAACAAGGACTTACGACCCGCAAGAAAGGATGGAGACATTATCAGTGTCAGCCTGAAATTAACCCTTACAAATCTTATCTCACTGGTAAGTGCTAACTACGTAGCTGTATTGAGATATAAATATTCGCTTTTGTCATAGGAGCAGAAAAAGACAATATAAGGTGTAATGTATCCTATACATGACGGACACTAAAAGCAACAGACAGACTTCATTTACTTATAATGGGGTCCATTCATGTCTGCCATGGTGTCTGTCATTGTACCGGAAAAAATTTTTGTTGCATGCTGCACTATTTTTTCCATCAAATGTGACAAAAACTCCTAAGGGAGTCGTGAATATCTTTATGCCATAATATCTCAATATGGAATATAATATGGCAGCATTCTTTTGTAGATTTGCTCATTTGAATTGCTGAACAAAGTCATGTTAAAGACTATGGACATTTTTTTTCTTATTGCTTTCTACTCATTTCAGGCTACAAAATCATGTTTTCAATGATTCCCATTTTCCAACAGTTTTTCTTCTACAGATTTCACTTTCAATACATATGCAGACTAGTGGGCTTTCTTCATTAGACAGTATCCACCAGAGAACTGCTCTTCTTTTGGTTCTGTAGCCTTTATCTCATCAAACTCTCTTTTAAGCTAAATATTTATCAAGCTGATAAGAATTGAGCTATAATGGGCATTTATGAGCTGTCAGGAGTCCAGAGATAAGGAGTACAGGTCCAGTCGACAGAGCAGCTCCCTGGAGGATTCAACGTGAAGCATAGAGCCTGCTGAAATTGAGAGCTGTATAAGAAAAAGGGTTGAAAAGCTTTATTAAAGAACAACTGAATTTTTTTTATATTTAGCCAAAAAGGAGTAAAATGCATTAATAAATAATTAGCACCAAAAGTGTGCATAGCCTTTAAAGGGAACTTGTCACCATGAAAATGCAGTGTAATCTGCAGGCAGCGTGTTTTACAGCAGGATGAGGTGTGCAGATTTATATATCGTTTTGTGGGAAAATATTCAGTAAAACATGCAATGTATTCATTTACACCTCTGCTCTTTTTATGCATTGCAGTCATGTGGGCAGTGCCACTCAGTGATTGACAACTAACTGCACGACTAACCATACAGCAATATAAAAAGAGCAGAGGTGTAAATGAATACATTGCATGTTTTACTGAATATTTTCCCACAAAACGATATACTGTATAAATCTGCACAGCTCATACTGCTATAACATGCTGATATAACACGCTGCCTGCAGATTGCACTTCGTTTTGTGGTGATGGTTACCTTAAAGGGTGAACATTGTATAAGCAAGTACCTATGGGTATGTTCACCTTTAGATATAAGACTCATACAAAGTTGTGTAATGTTACAAATACATTGTATTGCTTATTCTTGTACTGGTCTAATATGCATTTTACTCCAGAGCTGTATTCACAATTCTGCTCACTGGCACCGAAATCAAGCAAAAAGCTTGTTGTCGGGCACAGATTAGCTCAGCTCTTATAATGGAGCATAAAGATAACATCTAGAAATCAATTTACCAGAATAAACTCTGTTTCATACATTACATTACTCCTCACTTGACATCTGAAGTCTGACAGATCACATTGATCTTTACTCACTGGATGATATACCTTATGATCCTTGTATTACTTGGTTTTTATATTTTTTTTCTTTCACTCCCTTTGCAGAATGAACGAAAAGAAGCCTTGACCACCAATGTCTGGGTTGAAATGGTAAGTATGTTAAATAGCGATACAAGACACCGTGATGAGAAGTGTCAGTCAGGAACCTTGGTATGTTCCTGATGAATTTAGTCTGGATGGTTAGTCATTGTCAACTTGTTATCCACTTTCATGAACGGAGGAAAAATACTAACTAAAGGGTTCACATTAACCCCCACTATTGTACATATTTACCTCCATGTGTCATCCTTATGATATTGTGTTATATTCTTCTTTTAGCAATGGACAGATTATCGTCTGAGCTGGAACCCTGCTGCATATGGTGGCATTGAAGTCATACGTATACCGTCCATCATGGTTTGGCTTCCAGATATTGGCCTTGAAAACAAGTTAGTAATATCCAAGACCATCTGGGCCAAGTATTAAAAGTGATGTGGATTGCTCTGCTCTATGGTTTGTGGTGCTTGTTTCACTAGATGACTTCATCATTGACACAACCTCTCACTTGCAAGGATATCTGATTTGTATGCTGATATAAACTTTATTTGTCCAGTTTTGGATCTACAGTATTTATAAGGGTGTTAGATACAAATATCTTGTGTATTAGTAACTCCTATAGCAGGTGTGGTGGACTCATTCTTTTATTCTGAGTCTTTCTAAGAGCTAGTTACTGTAGAAAGTCAACAGAATTTTTTTTTTCCATAAAGTGATAGCTCACAGCAGTACATTGGCCATAGTTTCCAAAGTTGAACCACAGGTAAGCCATAACTTTTCACAACTTCAAAGGCCTCCAGAACTTTTTAAAATTCCAGAAACTTTATTTGCACATTTTCAAAAACCATAAAATCATTCACCCAAGATCCTTACACATTTCAGATGATGTAGATACATCCTTACTCTTTGCAAGCTCCCTCCACTACAGTGTTGATGGCGTTATGTAGCTCCGATGCTGACTTCCAGAGATGGAGCTAAACAGAACACCTGATCGATGGGGTGTAGGTTGTCATACCCCTGCAAATCAGCTAGTGAGGATAGGCCTTCACTTAAAAGAGGCTGGGCAACCCCTTTAACGTAAACCCTCTCTTTACTCACCCATTATTACCAGGGCCAAACCTCCCAAACCAGCCCTGTGTGTAAAATCAAGCGTATTTTGTCCTCCGAGTGCCCAAGTCTATCACAACAATGACTGCTGGAAAGAGGAAAAAGAGACACCTACACAGTGATTTCATACTGAGGTACCCAAATCGTGGCTAGGCCACAGTAATGCCATCACATGAATAAACACCACATAGAAATGCCCTAATCTATGCCTCCACTGAGAATGACCCATGCCTCTACAGCAGTGCTCATTTAAACATGTAGGACATGGTGGTCCTATAGTACCACACATTTATACTACCTTGTAAACACTTGTACCACATTTTTTAAAATGTTGTTTTAATCGTTTCTTCAAAAGTTAAATTCAAAATTCAGCTGGACTCCTGTTAACAGAGAACAGTGCATGATGGGAGCTTAGAGGACAGTGAAACATTCAGAAGTAAGATGCGAGTCAGATGGTGGATTGGAGCTAAACTGCTGCCTGGTCCAGACAATACATGCAGGTTTCTGGACTACTGAAAGTTTTGAAAGCAATCAAAATAAAGAATTTACAAAATTAGGGTGGGTTTGCATCAGCGTTCGTAATTCCGTTATATTCTTCCATTCAGGGGCGTAACCATGACAGTAGACCATGCAACTGCTATGGGTCCCAGGGCAAGAGGGGGCCCAGTCTTAGTTGGGATTATCTCCTCTTCTACTGGGGGTGAAAACTTGGTCAGGACTCTACCCACTGAAGGAACAACTTTTAGCAAATGAGGCAGTGGAAAAAATGGCCCAAGGATCATTGAAAAGGGTTTAGGCAGAAACCCTTCAGTCCTGTGTGGGGGGCCTGGTTTGATCCTTGCTATGGGACCCTTACTTCTATATGTACACAAATGGTTCAAAAATGGAATTTAAGAACGGAATGCAAAATGGAACCCTTTAAGAGGCATTTAGGAGCGTTTTGCTCCTTCCTAATACGTGTCTATGGGCACAAATAACGGTTCAGTTTTGTTTCGCTATACATGACAGAAAAAAAAGTCCTGTCAATATTGTGAACATAGAAATGTATTAGGACGGAGGAAACCAGTATGCCTCTGAAGGGTTCCATTTTGCATACTGTCCTTAAATTCTGTTATATTCCGTTATAACCCTGTTATAACGGAACAGTATAACGGAATTACGAACACTGATGCAAACCCACCCTTACTCCACTATAAAATGTCCCTTTAAATTTCAGCAGCTAATGTACAGCTACTTAAATATTGCTCAATCATTATAGGGGGATTCCACCAGATGTGATCTATAACTAACCACAAAGAAGAGGTGGGATGTCCGGGGACTGTGGTGAGAACCTAGGACTGTCCTGAACACACTGATAATATAGATGATTTACAAATCCTACACTGTCTGAGCCCACAGCTGCAGGAATACAATAAATCTCTGACCAAATATTTGCCTCAACAGCAAATGTGAAAATGGTTTAATATATTAGAAAATGCATTGTTGGAGATATTCAGGATGATAACAGCTCCTTCTTCTACATTTGTAGTGTGGATGGCATCTTTCACATTGCTTTGTATGCCAACACCTTGGTTTCTTTTGATGGATCCATCTACTGGCTGCCTCCTGCCATCTATCAAAGCTATTGCCCCGTTGTTGTCACATATTTCCCCTTTGATTGGCAGAACTGCTCTATGGTGTTTCAGTAAGTATATGGATATCTGTCTGCAGCTTTAATGTATGGGATTGTTAACTTACTCCGTTCGCCTGCTGTGTCCCCCGTTGTATTCTCCCGCCTGGTATGCTAATTTTAGCATCAGAGAAATGAGGAGGAGACTGAGTCTTTCTCCATGGGCGTCTCACCTTCTCCCTGGCTGTGACACTCTCCACTGTGATTGGACAACGCTACAGCCAGTGAGAAGGAGACACCCACGGAAAAAGACTCAGTCTCCTCCTCATTGTTCCGATGCTAAAATTAGCATACCAGGCGGGAGAATACAACGGGGGCCACAGCGGGCGAACGGAGCGGCGCCCAGCAAAAATAGTAAGTGCAGTTAGATCCCTGCACTGTCCCCTATGTATCCTTATACCTAGTTTATAATGTCTGGACCCATGAAAGGTCCTCCTTAGGCAATTACATTCTCCTATGTCCCCTCTGCTGACATGTTTGTTGTTTTAGTAATAATTGAATACCACATGTCGTAACAATTATGTTATTGTTATTCCTATCAGAAAAACAAATTTTACAACTGTGTGTTACCATTCCTTTTGTCAAAGTGTGCCACTGCCAGCACTAACTGGATAGTGTCAGACGGTGAAAAGACACCCCCAATTGGTGACACCCAATTGGCAACTTACCAATAAACATCTAATTGGAAACAGCCCAACCAGTTATAAGAAAATTAACTTGACCACACTGACTAGTGGCTGACACTGGTGGCTGTGGCTGAGACTGCTGGCACTGACTGGTGGCTGTGGCTGAGACTGCTGGCACTGACTGGTGGCTGTGGCTGGTGGCTGAGACTGGTGGCTGTGGCTTGTGGCTAAGACTGCTGGCACTGACTGGTGGCTGTGGCTGAGACTGCTGGCTGCGGCTCAGACTGCAGGCCTTGATCGCTTGGTATTACACTTTTTGTGATGTAAGGTGATAAAAAATGGCTTTTTTGGCACATTTTTTATAAAAAAATGCATAACACCAGACGGGTTGGATCACATACAATTTTTATAGAACAGGTAGTTACGGACACAGCGATGCCCAATATGTGTGCATTTTTTCATTTTCGTTTACACAATAAAGGCATTTTTGAAAAAAAAAATCATGTTTTTGTGTTTCCATTTTCTGAAAGCCATATTTATTTATTTTTTTGGGCGATTGTCTTAGGTAGGGTCTAATTTTTTGTGGGATGAGATGACAGTTTGATTGGTACCATATATGACTTTTTGATTGTTTGGTATCACACTTTTTGTGATGTAAGGTGATAAAAAAATAAAATATTTTGGCACATTATTATTATTTTTTTATGGTGTTCACCAGATGGGTTAGATCGCATGCTATTTTTATAGAGCAGATCGTTACGGACATGACAATACCTAATATGTTTTGTGGGATAAGGTCATGGTTTTATTGGTGCTAATTATGGATACATATGACTTTTTTTAGCACTTTTTATACCATTTTTGGGAAGTGCGGTGGGCAAAATTGTAATTCCATCATAGTATTTCTTTTTTTTTTATGGTGTTCAACATGCGGTAAAAGTAACATGATCCTTTTATAGATCAGGTCCTTAGGGATACAGCGATACCAAACATGTTTAGTGCTTTTTATTTTCACATTTTTAACCAATTATGTGTGGATATAGAAAGTTGTTTTTTTTAACGTATTTTTTTTACATTTTTTGGACCCAGTCCCACTTGGTTCTTGAAGATCCAGTGGGTATGATGGCTCACAATACACTGCAGTACACTATATAGCAGGGAAGGCCAACCTGCGGCTCTTCAGCTGTTGCAAAACTACAACTCCCAGCATGCCCAGACAGCCTACAGCAGGGCATGGTGGGAATTGTAGTTTTACAACAGCTGGAGAGCTGCAGGTTGGTCAGCCCTGCTCTATAGTGTACTGCAGTGTATTGAACGTACACTAAGCCTGATCAGGCTTCTGCCTTTAGCAGGAGCCTGAGCAAGCTTAGATATACCATGGCAAGCCGGATGCCTGTGAAGGCGTCCGGTTGCCATGGTAACCATCGGGCGCTAAGGACCACTGAATGGAAGGGGTTAAATGGCCGACACCGATGTCAGCCGTTTCAAGCAGTGTTAGCTGGACATTAAAACTAACACTCTGCCCGCTGTCACTCTGCCATCCTGAAAGGGGGGAGTGCTGCACGCTCTGCCATCTTGAAAAGGGGGGGCGGGGGTGCTGCGCGCTCTGCATCTTGAAAGGGGGGGCGGGGGTGTTGTGTGCAGGGGGTATTAACCCTTCAAGCATTGGGCTGCTGCCAGGGCAGAGCAGCGGCCTGATGGTTATACCCTTCTAGACAGCGGTCCCTAAGGACCACGGCATGGAAGGGGCTCAAGTTATTTGAAACAGTGTCAGCACGGTGACCTGACTGGTTGGCGCGAGGCTGTGGGTGGTGCGACCTGATTGGTTGCCCCGCGTACATGCCCAGTGCAAAACAGGGTGACACACACACGGACACAGCGCACTGACACTGCGCTTTTATTATTTAGGATACAAAATTATTTATTGTCAAAGCCCCTGATAAATGGAAAATCTTATGAAATATGAACAAATCTATTTGTACAGATGTGTTTAATATTGATGACATCCTCAAGATAAGTTATCAGTATCTGATTGACAAGGGTCCCAGCACCCCTGCCAATCAGCTTTTTCTGAAGAGACAGCAGCGCTCTGTGAGTGCCGTGGCCTCTTTCTCGACCAGTGACGACACGTTCATGTGTCACGTGGCTTAGACGTAGCTCAGTCCCATTCAAATGAATGGGGCTGACCTGCAATATCAAGCACAGCCACTATCCAATGGACAGCGCTGTGATTGGTGAGCTGCGAGGAGGCTGCGGCACCTTAGTGCAAACAGCTCATCAGCTGGGGGGGCAGAAGTCGGACTCCCACCTACCAGATACTGATGACCTATTCGGAGGATCAATCTTTGAGATAAACCCTTTAATCTGTGGCATAGTCTAGTATTCTGAAGTTACATCATCTGTAGACCATATTGTAGAGGTCCAACATAACAGATCTTGGACCAATACATTTACTGTGATACATTGTTCCTCAGATCTAAATGTTGCTGACAGTTATACTAACCATCATAGATCACTTACAAAAAGAGTCAAGTGATCCTATGTATGAATATGGAGACAAAGGTGACGACTACTCTCCAACATATGTCATTTTATCCCATAATACCATGCAGCTGTTAAATCTTACTCTTTACCTAGGTCCCAGACATACAGCGCCAATGAGATCGAATTGCTCCTAACAGAGAATGAGGGGGAGACAATAGAATGGATTGAAATAGACCCAGAAGCATTCACAGGTACAAAGCAATGTCCAAAGCACTCTCCAGTTAAGACCTCCTTCTTGAGATAAATAGTGTCTTCTATAAAAATCTTACATGTCTGGTGATCTTTTTTTCTTCAATAGTTTGTGCCAGGAAAAATATCCAACATGGCGTGTCTAATAATTAAAGAGGACCTTTCGCCACTCCTGACATGTCTGTTTTAATAGCTTCACGCACTCTCCATGTAATAACAATTCTGGAACATCTATTCTTATGTCTGTATGTTGTGTCATTCCTATAGTATTTCTACTAGAAGTTATGAATGAATAGCTAGCAGTCTGCAGTAAGGGTACAGAGGGGAGGTAACCAGTTGAAGGGGAGGGTGCCTGCACAGACTGACTCTATCCAATCAGTGCTGCCATTTCCAGACTCTGCAGGTACACCCCCCCCCCCCCCCCGCCCCACTGGTTACCACCCATCTGTGCCCTTACTGCAGACTGCTAGCAATTCATTCATAACTTCTAGTAGAAATAATTAAGGAATGACATAACATAGAGACATAAGAATAGATGCTCCAGAATTGTTATTACATGGGGAATGCACAAAGATATTAAAACAGGCATTTCAGGAGTGGTGACAGGTCCTCTTTAAAGTCAGTCTGCAAAATTATGTGATGATTCCACTGATTTTCAGTCATAATAAACTGCAACAGATTTCAGAGACAGTATGGGAGAGAATTATCATAAGGCCGTGCAATCTTGATTTTTTTATTTTTATTATGAAAACAGGTTTGCAGGAACTGATCAATTCTCCAAGAGCCCTTGGAACTTGTTAATATATTGTTTTTTGTATAAATCTTCTTGAAATCTGTTTTTTAGAAAACGGTGAATGGGCAATAAAACACATGCCCGCCAAGAAGGTCATAGACCATCGGTATACTCCAGATGACATCAATCACCAGGCGATTGTCTTCTATCTCATAATTCAGAGGAAGCCTCTCTTCTACATCATCAACATCATTGTCCCCTGTGTTCTCATTTCATTCGTTAGTGTCCTGGTTTATTTTCTCCCTGCAAAAGGTAGCACTCAGCTTTTGTGTGATATAACTAGCACTTTTTATTGTACTGAGCAAACTCTACAATGGCAACTTTTAAAGAGGATCTGTCACCTCTCCTGAAATGTCTGTCTTTGGGTCTATTCACACGTCCGTTGTTTCTTTCCTGATATGTTCAGTTTTTTGCGGAACAGATCTGGACCAGTTCTGTACCCATTCATTTTCAAAGGGTCCTGGGACGTGTGAATGGACCCTTAGGGTACTTTCACACTAGCGTTTTTCTTTTCCGGCGCTGAGTTCCGTCCTAGGGGCTCAAATCCGGAAAAGAACTGATCAGTTTTATCCTAATGCATTCTGAATGGAGAGCCATCCGTTCAGGATGCATCAGGATGTCTTCATTTCAGTCTTTTTGACTGATCAGGCTTTTCAGAAAACCGTAGCATGCAGTATTTTTTACCTCCGGCCAAAAATCCTGAACACTTTGACTGAACGCCGGATCTGGTCTTTTTCCCATTAATGCCGGATCTGGCGCCGTGTGTTCAGTCAAAACGGATCCGGCTTTTGCATGTTAAACCCGAAAAATCCATAAATGGCGGATCCGTTTTTTCCAGTGCATTTTTACATTGTGATCAAAATCCTGATCAGGATTCAAATGTAATCCGTTTTCACATGTTTTTCCGGATCCGGCGGGCAGTTCTGGTGTCGGAATTGAACGCCAGATTTAAACAACGCTAGTGTGAAAGTAGCCTTAGTAACTGCATGTATTCCCCATGTAATAACAATTCTGGAGCATCTATTCTTATGACTCTATGTTGTGCCGTTCCCCTGTTATTTGTACTAGAAGTTTATAACTGATCTGGAAGCAACTTGCAGTAAATGTACAGATGGGTGTTACCAGCTGGGGAGGTGTCCCTGCACAGTCTCACACTGGTAGCACTGATTGGACAGAGTCAGACACAATATCTACTGGTACCTTTACTGCAGACTGGTCGCAATCTATTTGTAAACTTCTAGTAGGAATAATACAGCAATGGCCCAACATAGAGTCATAAGAATAAATGCTCCAGAATTGTTATTACATGGGGAATGCAAGTGGTTACTAAGACAAACCTATCAGGAGAGACGACAGGTCTCCTTTAACAAAAAAAAGGG
The DNA here is from genome assembly GCF_014858855.1 of Bufo gargarizans. Taxonomy (NCBI): domain Eukaryota; kingdom Metazoa; phylum Chordata; class Amphibia; order Anura; family Bufonidae; genus Bufo; species Bufo gargarizans. The sequence continues at coordinate 195,269,230 of NC_058083.1, forward strand.
GAAAACTGCTCAGTAGAAGAAAAAGAATCCAAGAAAAAATGGAAGGAGCTGTATTATCTACCACTTTGTGACCTTTTTTTGTCTCCTTAAAGCGGGAGGTCAGAAATGTACAGTATCCATCAACATCCTGCTGGCACAAACTATATTTCTCTTCCTAATAGCCAAAAAAATTCCAGAAACATCCAAGGCTGTGCCACTCATAGTAAAGTAAGTGCATCCTACGGTATGTGCTCTAGATCTATTGTAGGAGTAATTTACTTTTATAGTTGCACTTGGACAATATTGATCCATTTAAGGTGACCTTTAGGTCTCTTTCACACGGGCGTCAGTTTTTTTGCCCAGATAAGAGGCGGGTGCGTTGCGGGAAAATGCGCGATTTTTCTGCGCGAGTGCAAAACATTGTCATGCGTTGCACTCACGTGAGAAAAATCGTGCATGTTTGGTACCCAAACCCGAACTTCTTCACAGAAGTTTGGGCTTGGGATTGATGTTCTGAAGATTGTATTATTTTCCCTTATAACATGGTTATAAGGGAAAATAATAGCATTCTGAATACAGAATGCATAGTAAAACAGCGCTAGAGGGGTTAAAAAAATAAAAATAAAAATTTAACTCACCTTAGTCCACTTGATCGCGAAGCCCGGCATCTCCTTGTGTCTGCTCTGCTGAACAGGACCTGGGGTGAGCATTAAATAGAGGTTAAGGACCTTTGATGACGTCACTCCGGTCATCACATGGTACGTCACATGATCTTTTACCATGGTGAATCACCATAGTAAAAGACCATGTGATGACCAGAGTGATATCATCAAAGGTCCTTAACCTCTATTTAATGCTTACCCCAGGTCCTGTTCAGCAGAGCAGACACAAGGAGATGCCGGGCTTCGCGATCAAGTGGACTAAGGTGAGTTAAATTATTTGTTATTTTTTTTAACCCCTTTAGCGCTGTTTTACTATGCATTCTGTATTCAGAATGCTATTATTTTCCCTTATAACCATGTTATAAGGGAAAATAATAATGATCGGGTCTCCATCCCGATCGTCTCCTAGCAACCGTGCGTGAAAATCGCACCGCATCCGTACTTGCTTGCGGATGCTATGCGATTTTCACGCTTCCCATTCACTTCTATGGGGCCTGCGTCGCGTGAAAATCGAACAATATAGAGCATGCTGCGATTTTCACTCAACGCACAAGTGATGCGTGAAAATCACCGCTCATGTGCACAGCCCCATAGAAATGAATGGGTCAGGATTCAGTGCGGGTGCAATACGTTCACCGCACGCATCGCACCCGCACGGAAAACTCGCCCGTGTGAAAGGGGCCTTATATGGTATATGATGCCCAATACCCACCTTTCCACTCTGGTGTCCTATATACAGTTTTTCGACTTCTGTCCTTTCTAAGATAGGGCGTGTAAACATGTAACGGTGGCTAGTGAGTAAACAGGCTAAATGATCACATTCAATCTTATCGTACAAATTTAAAATCTAAATGAGTAAAGCAAAATTTTGTCCTTTATATAAAAAAAACTAAAAATCCTGTCCTAACTAAATATCTACAACTAAATAGTTGTATGTGCCTATAATCTGCATATGTAATCTGGCCTTGAGACATTTATGGTGTGTTCTATCGGATAGGTAGGGGTCTCAGTTTTTACCCCCGCCCCCCCCCCTACCCCCAAAAAAAGGAACAGGGGTCAGTTGAGATTTCTTCAATGGAGAGAGCGTGCACATGCTTGGCCACTTCCCCAACTGGTCTTCTGCCACCACCAGTTCCCTCAACTTCTAGGGGTCAAAGGGCTGCTCTTTTCCTGAGGATGAGAGTTCCAGGAGTGAGGCACCAATCTTTTGGACATTATGGCATGTCCTGTAGGATAACCCCCTTTAAGTGTGACACTACTGTTTGTGAGAGATCAGACAACAGATCATATTTACATTCAGAATGTTGAGAAAAATGGCTGCCAATGTACATAAGTTTGCACATACAGCAAAAGAAGGCCAGTACCTGTGGATATAAAGTGGCTTAAGTAGAATAGATAAGGGTAAACATTATAGTAAATGTGGTGGTCGTCTTCACTCTTTTCATTTACTGAATTTATACCGTGTGTTGGCATTGCTTGTCAGCTTTGCTGTATAGACTGGCTTAGGATGAGCAGAGTTATCTCATTATCATTAGAGGATGGGCAATGAAGTGAAAGTTCTATTATACTGCTGGATACCTACTGTATATAAGGCAGAACATGAACATTATACTTCTAAATAAGGCTAGTTGCACACATGCATCAAAGAAGTCCGGAAGGCTGTTCCGGCAGAGCTGATTTGAGCTGATATGCCGGGCAGCAGTCAGGTCCCCACCACATCCCGTTATAGTGAATTGGGTCCGGCAGGTATGTGGCACTATCTGGCTATAGTGGATCTAGAGAACTTCAGTAGACTTTTCTCTTCTGGATTTCTTTGACTCATGTGCGAAAGTAGCCTAAATCTCTAGGGAAAGAGAGCTACTGTATATTCCACCACTTCTTGGAGACTATAATAAACTATAATATCACTCTAAATATATAACACATAACCAAACAGTATTCTTTATTTTATATTCCATTAAAAGATATTAAAAGGCAGCAAATCACATACAACAGGAGGAACCCATAATAAATAGTGATGAGCGACTTCTGTTTTCAAGTTCGGCGTACAAGGTTTTGGTTATCTAAGAATTCCGCTACCATGGACTATAACTTATGGTCCGTGGTAGCGGAATCCATAATGGAATTCTTAGATAACCCGAACCTTGGATGCCGAACTTAAAACACAAGTTTGCTCAACACTAATAATAAATAAAGATCTTTACATTACGTAGTAGCAGCAAGTGGCATATAACCATTCCATAAATAATTGTCTATCAAATATATACAGACGTGGACAAAATTGTTGGTACCCTTTGGTCAATGAAAGAAAAAGTCACAATGGTCACAGAAATAACTTTAATCTGACAAAAGTAATAATAAATTAAAATTCTATAAATGTTAACCAATGAAAGTCAGACATTGTTTTTCAACCATGCTTCAACAGAATTATGTAAAAAAATAAACTCATGAAACAGGCATGGACAAAAATGATGGTACCCCTAGAAAACACAGAACATAATGTGACCAAAGGGACATGTTAATTCAAGGTGTGTCCACTAATTAGCATCACAGGTGTCTACAACCTTGTAATCAGCCATTGGGCCTATATATATGGCTCCAGGTAATCACTGTGTTGTTTGGTGATATGGTGTGTACCACACTCGACATGGACCAGAGGAAGCAAAGGAAAGAGCTGTCTCAAGAGATCAGAAAGAAAATTATAGACAAGCATGTTAAAGGTAAAGGCTATAAGACCATCTCCAAGCAACTAGATGTTCCTGTGAGTACAGTTGCACATATTATTCATAAGTTTAAGATCCATGGGACTGTAGCCAACCTCCCTGGACGTGGCCGCAGGAGGAAAATTGATGACAAATCTAAGAGACGGATAATCCGAATGGTAACAAAAGAGCCTAGAAAGACTTCTAAAGAGATTCAAGGTGAACTTCATGCTCAAGGAACATCAGTGTCAGATCGCACCATCCGTCGTTGTTTGAGCCAAAGTGGACTACATGGGAGACGACCAAGGAGGACACCATTGTTGAAAACGAATCATAAAAAAGCAAGACTGGAATATGCCAAACTACATGTTGACAAGCCACAAAGCTTCTGGGAGAATGTCCTGTGGACAGATGAGACAAAAATCGAAGTTTTTGCCAAGGCACATCAGCTGTATGTTCACAGACGAAAAAATGAAGCATATCAAGAAAAGAACACTGTCCCTACTGTGAAACATGGAGGAGGCTCTGTTATGTTCTGGGGCTGCTTTGCTGCGTCTGGCACAGGGTGTCTTGAATCTGTGCAGGGTACAATGAAATCTCAAGACTATCAAGGAATTCTAGAGAGAAATGTACTAGCCAGTGTCAGAAAGCTTGGTCTCAGTCGCAGGTCATGGGTCTTGCAACAGGACAATGACCCAAAACACACCGCTAAAAACACCCAAGAATGGCTAAGAGGAAAAAATTGGACTATTCTAAAGTGGCCTTCTATGAGCCCTGACCTCAATCCTATTGAGCATCTTTGGAAGGAGCTGAAACATGCAGTCTGGAAAAGGCACCCTTCAAACCGGACACAACTGGAGCAGTTTGCTCATGAGGAGTGGGCCAAAATACCTGCTGAGAGGTGCAGATGTCTCATTGACAGTTACAGGAAGCGTTTGATTGCAGTGATTGCCTCAAAAGGTTGCGCAACAAAATATTAAGTTAGGGGTACCATCATTTTTGTCCATGCCTGTTTCATGAGTTTATTTTTTTACATAATTCTGTTGAAGCATGGTTGAAAAACAATGTCTGACTTTCATTGGTTAACATTTATAGAATTTTAATTTATTATTACTTTTGTCAGATTAAAGTTATTTCTGTGACCATTGTGACTTTTTCTTTCATTGACCAAAGGGTACCAACAATTTTGTCCACGTCTGTAATAGCTAGAGCACAGATACTGGTTATAAGTATACATATATAGCAATCTTGTGTGTTCCACAGTGGAACACTACATTACGGTTTTTATGTGTAAAGATAAATACTGCTTAGTAACTATATTTTTCCTTTTTCCAGGTATTTAACATTTCTTATAGTGGTCACAATCACTATCGTCGTTAATGCTGTTGTTGTTTTAAACATTTCTCTCCGCACTCCAAATACTCACAGCATGTCCAGCAGTGTAAGAGAGGTACGAGGAGGCATTTGTTGCATTACTGGCTGCATGTTATTGTGTGAGCTCTGGAACTAGGCCTCCTGCACATGACCGTATGTATTTTGTGTGCCATGTGCATGTCGCATTTTCAGAATAGAACAGTGATGGCCAGTTCGCAGTGTTCGCCAGCGAACACATGCGGGCTGCCATCTTGACTCACAAGTCCGGCGATGCACAGGTAAGCCCTTACCTGTGCCTGTGCCGGGAGCCGGTCTGAAACAAATGCGGTCACCGGGAGCAGGCAGTTCTGAGAACAGCCCAATGAAGGCCCCCGGCGGCTATTCTCGGAACTGCCTGCTCCCGTTGACCGCATTTGATTTCAGACCGGCTCGCGGCACAGGTAAGGGCTTACCTGTGCATCGCTGGACTTGTGAGTCAAGATGGCAGCCCGCATGTGTTCGCTGGCGAACACTGCGAACTGGCCATCAATGGAATAGAACTGCCTATTCTTGTCACAAAACAGACAAGAATAGTAAATGTTCTATAATTTGCAGAACGGCCACAAATTCCACATGGATGTGGACAGCACACGGATGAGATTTTTTAAGGATCAATAGAAATGAATGGGTCTGTGTGCATGAACCTGTAGGATATGGCTACACTGCGATTTTGGGCGTGACACCTGTCGTACGCCTGTGTCGCGCCCAAGTATCCAGCAGTGTAGCAGTTGCAGCAAATATGCAAGTTGCACTATGACCCCATTCATTCCTATGACAGGCCTTTACAATGCAATACTTGGGTGTGCAACATGTGTTGCCCTCAAAATCACCATGTAGCCGTACTCTAAATATGCTTATAAAAAAACAGATATACTAAGAACAAATTTAGTGTAAGCATTGGTCTACTAGAAACATTTCATACACTGAAACTTCAGGTAATTAAAAATAATATTGGGGAGACAAGTGGGCTCTAATGTGAACTCTAATGTGAACATCTGTCAGCAGATTTGAACCTATGACACTGGCTGACCTGTTACATTGCTCTAAGAGCAATGGGGGTGTTATCATTACACCTAGAGGCTCAGCTCTCTCCCACCATTTTGACAGGGCAAAGCATAATCACATTTACACTTCTTGGCCATGTTAATTAAAGTGCAGAGGGCAGTTGCAGAGAGAGCTGAGCCTCTAGGAGTAAAGGTAACGCCCCCGTTGCTCCTAGTGGCTCATTTGCATATATTAAAACATTTTTCTCAGCAATGTGGGCACATATGAACATGGGCCCAACACAGATGCCTTCAGCTGCCAAGTGCACATGTAACAGGTCAGCCGGTGTCACAGGTACAAATCTGTTGACAGATGCCCTTTAAAGTTCTTTGGCGATTTAAAAAAAGGCTCTGCATGGTGTAAAATAATAAAAGCAACCACACTTATCTTACTGATCTTCCTCTACTCCTATGCCAAAGCTTCCTGGCCTCTGAGCTCATTTCCTTCACAATAACTTTTGGTTGTAGGGGATCCTGGCAGAGGGACTCCTGATAAATTGCGCTTTCCCTTTCCGCTATTGAGATCCGTCATAGGATCTCAATAGCGGGGGGGACCCTTCCATTTTGTCCCCCTTCATTCTCAATGGGGACAAAACTGAACCAAACTAAACAGAACGAAATCAGAATGCATTCCGTTCCATTTGACTGTGTCCCCATTGCGGACAGAATAACACTGCAAGCAGCGTTTATCTGTTTGCGATGTGGTGCGGAGCAAGACGGATCCGTCATGACTCACAATGTAAGTCAATGGGGACACGTGTTTTTTTCTGACACAATAGAAAACTGATTTGTCCCCCATTGACTTTCAATGGAGTTCATGACGGATCCGTCTTGGCTATTTTAGAGATAATACAACCGGATCCGTTCAGAACGGATGCAGATTGTTGTATTATCATGATGGAAGTGTTTTTTGCTGATCCATGACGGATCCAGCAAAAACGCTGGTGTGAAAGTAGCCTTACCAGTTTATTAGGAGCTTAACTTTTAATGTTAATATAATATTTCTTGAAAAGCACAAGATATTTCTTGATGATGGCTAATAAGATAGAACACATTTGCAAACACTCAGCTAAATTATGGATGCGTCTGGATTTAGACTGCCATTCCTTTAACTAAATGGTGGAGAGCATAGTCGGATTTGCAAGCTATCAAATAGTGAGACGCACATTGGATTTTTTTTTATAATAGATGCCAATCTTTTAATAAAAAATGTTGACATGTCTAAAATATACAGGATGCACCGTTAATTAGTCCTTGAACTTGCCTGGTAACTATGATCACATTTTATAACTTCAATTAATTTATTTTGCTCAGCTCTTCTTGAAAAAGCTGCCACGGCTTCTTAAAATGCACCTCCGCCAAAGTGATATGGCCCCTGAACCAGCTCCGCTCACACGTCGCAGCAGTTCACTTGGGCTGATAATAAAGGCTGATGAATACATGATGAGGAAGCCACGGAGCGAACTTATGTTTGAGAAGCAGAAGCAGAGAGATGGGCTTATGAAGGTCGTGTTTGAAAAGATCGGTACGTTTCTTTCTCTCGCTGAATTCCGATGCATAGTTTGAATATGAAACAAAGAATAACATATGAATATACACATTTGGGGGCACATTTATTAAGACTGGCGTTTTAGACGCCGGTCTTAATAAAGCCCTGCACTGACGGTAGAGCCTCTGCATAATTTTGGCGGATCCATCACTGCTTCTAAATGTGAGACTGCTTCTGAGCTGATTTAGGTGTTCTTTTAATTTAAGGCCAAGGAATAAGAAATGGAACTGTACAAGACCTCATTCACAGTCTGAGGCAGGCTGCTCCAGAGATCCGAGACATAGTGGAAGCTTGTAACCACATCACAAGGGCCACCAGAGAAAAGAATGAGTTTAAAAGTGTAAGTCTGACAAAGTACATGTTCTTGAGGATCTTATATAATCCTATGTTCTAAATTCTTCAATATCTACTGAACACGAAGAACCCCCTGTTGATACATTTTAAGAATATTTTATGTATTGTATAAGCACCTATTGTATAAGCATGTCCTAAGAAAATGTTATGATTGGATACACTCATTGTCACTATGGGAGTCATCCAGTAATAACCTGAAGCTCTGGTTTAATCAGTGTTGGACTGGGGTTTCTTGGGCTCACCAGAGGACAATATTCTCAGGGCCGAACTTTCTTATAATTTATAAAGTCTAATAGGATGGGGGTCAAATGCTGCTCCAAACTATTTTTTTCCCTTCTGGACCTTTGGGGCCCACAATGGTATCAGAGTTTGGTGGACCTCTGGTGGACCAGTTGGATGGTAGTGTATAGTAAAATGTATAGGGGGAAGATTTTACTGTTTGGCTGCGTTCAGTTTCGGTTTAGGCTTTAGGGTTTGTGTTACTTGCAGAGTTTTGGCTTGGTAATAAAAATAAAATAAAAAGTTATGTACACCATAATCCCCATTTTAGTGTATAATATAGATAGATAGATAGATAGATAGATACAGTGGATATAAAAAGTCTACACACCCCTGTTAAAATGTCAGGTTTCTGTGATGTAAAAAAAAATGAGACAAAGATCAATCAATTCAGAACTTTTTCCCCCTTTAATGTGACCTATAAACTGTACCACTCAATTGAAAAACAAACTGAAATCTTTTAGGTGGAGGGAAGAAAACAAATAATGATAATAATGTGGTTGCATAAGTGTGCACACCCTCTTATAACTGGGGATGTAGATGTGTTCAGAATTAAGAAATCACATTCAAAATCATGTTAAACAGGAGTCAGCATACACCTGCCATCATTTAAAGTGCCTCTGATTAACCCCAAATAAAGTTCAGCTGCTCTAGTTGGTCTTTCCTGAAATTTTCTTAGTCGCATCCCACAGCAAAAGTCACGGTCCACAGAGAGCTTCCAAACTATCAGAGGGATCTAATTGTTAAAAGGTATCAGTCAGGAGAAGGGTACAAAAGAATTTCCAAGGCATTAGATATACCATGGAACACAGTGAAGACAGTCATCATCAAGTGGAGAAAATATGGCACAACAGTGACATTACCAAGAACTGGACGTCCCTCCAAAATTGATGAAAAGACGAGAAGAAAACTGGTCTGGGAGGTTTGGGAGGCCACCAAGAGGCCTACAGCAACATTAAAGGAGCTGCAGGAATATCTGGCAAGTACTGGCTGTGTGGTACATGTGACAACAATCTCCCATATTCTTCATATGTCTGGGCTATGGGGTAGAGTGGCAAGACGAAAGCCTTTTCTTACGAAGAAAAACATCCAAGCCAGGCTAAATTTAGCAAAAACACACCTGAAGTCTCCCAAAAGCAAGTGGGAAAAGGTGTAATGATCTGATGAAACCAAGGTTGAACTTTTTGGCCATAATTCCAAAAGATATGTTTGGCGCAAAAACAACACTGCACATCACCAAAAGAACGCCATACCCACAGTGAAGCATGGTGGTGGCAGAATCATGCTTTAGGGCTGTTTTTCATCAGCTGGAACTGGGGCTTTAGTTAAGCTAGAGGGAATTATGAACAGTTCCAAATACCAGTCAATATTGGCACAAAACCTTCAGGCTTCTGCTAGAAAGCTAAACATGAAGAGGAACTTCATCTTTCAGCATGACAACGACCCAAAGCATACATCCAAATCAACAAAGGAATGGCTTCACCAGAAGAAGATTAAAGTTTTGGAATGGCCCAGCCAGAGCCCAGACCTGAATCCGATTGAAAATCTGTGGGGTGATCTGAAGAGGGCTCTGCACAGGAGATGCCCTTGCAATCTGACAGATTTTGAGTGTTTTTGCAAAGAAGAGTGGGCAAATCTTGCCAAGTCAAAATGTGCCATGCTGATAGACTCATACCCAAAAAGACTGAGTGCTATAATAAAATCAAAAGGTGCTTCAAAAACGTATTAGTTTAAGGGTGTGCACACTTATGCAACCATATTATTTTATTTTTATATTTTTTCTTCCTTCTACCTAAAAGATTTCAGTTTGTTTTTCAATTGAGTTGTACAGTTTATAGGTCACATTACAGGTGGAAAAAGGTCTGAAATGATTTTTTGGACATCACAGAAACCTGACATTTTATCAGGGGTGTGTAGACTTTTTATATCTACTGTAGATAATGACGTGCACTACATGTCCAATTTACTACAGACAGCATATAGTAGCTAATAACTGTTCTTTTTTCAGTTTTCAATCTAAGACAACTGTAGGGGTTTAAAATACAGAAGATTAGCAGGTGCATGTGCAAATGATATGATATCACAGCATTCCATGACATCACCACATTCCATGACATCACAATCATAGCTCATATATAAGAACACCAGACACTATTGGGGTTCCTCATTCCATTGGGTAACCTACAGCAGTTTTATGAAGGTTCTCCAGCTTCCTCTATTGTCCCAGGACACACTGGGGGATATACTATTGGGGATAGATAGAGTTTTAGTAACTACTTGTATTTCCCCATGTAATAATAATTCTGGAGCATCTATTCTTGTGACTCTATGTTTTGGAATGTCTTTATTATTCCTGCTAGAAGCTATGAATGAATTGCTAGCAGTTTGCAATAAAGGTCCATCTGGGTGCTACCAACTGGGAATATGTCTCTTCACATCTGACACTATCCAATCAGTACTACCACTGTTAGACTGTGCAGGGACACACTACCAACTGGTAACACCCATCTGGACATTTGTTGAAAACTTCTTGCAATTAATTCATAACTTCTAGCATAATAAATAAAGGAATAGCACAACATAGATTAATATTAATCTATTAATTAATAGGTGAGTGTGCAAACATTTTACATACAGTAGCTATCAATGACTGCAAGAATAGTCTATATTCTTTCTAGCAAATGGCTGTATGTCATGGTTATTAAAGGAATTATCTGCATGTTATATAATGATGACCTATCCTCTAGATAGGTTATCAGTATGTGCTCAGCTATTTAAAGAGGAACCAGAACACCGTGGCCTCCTCACAGCTTACTAAGCACAGCGCCATCCATTGTATAGCAGCTGTGCTTGGTATTGCAGCTCAACTCCACTCACTTGAATAGGACTGAGCAGCACCCAGGCCATGTGACCGATGAACGTGATGTCCCTGGCAGTGAGCGGTAAAGGCTCTTCTAACAGCTAATAGGTGGGAGACCCCTACTGATCTGATATTGATGACCCATCCAGAGGACAGGTCATCAGTATTAAACACTTGGACAATCCCTATAAATAGGATTTTGCCCAAAACATCATGAGAGCACAAAGTTCAGCCATCTTGGTTATCACTTTTCAATTATCTTCTAGGCAGCAGATGGTAAAACTATTAATTGTTAGTGACTGAACATGCAGGCAATTTACATCAGTTTCTGAGAAACTAATTTGGCTGCACTTCCACGACAGGCATATTTAAAGTGTAGATAACTTTTCAGAATAAGCTGCTATATGAGTATATGTACATATACATATAACACTATATGTAAGCATTATATGACCTGTGTGTGGCATTTTTAGCAGTTTTCTCCCTTGTACGCTGTATCTCAAATTTTTTGTTGTCTTTGAGCTGGTGGGGTTATACTAGCTGAACGCCCATATACTATACACGGAGAGAGGAGATTCTGCTTTATGTCTCTTACTCACTCAGCATCACACAGAAGCACCATGTAGGGCATTATGGAGAAGAGCTGAGCAGTATAGATTGGAATAAAACACTTGATATATAGCACTTACTATTAGCTGCTTAATTTGCTGAATTATTCATGTGTTGTGTCTGTCTCTCTGTTTATCTCTGCACCCCCCCCCCCCCCCCTATGGGATAATGTAAACTGGTCCTTCAATAAGAAGGCAGCCTTTCTGGGTATCACAAGATGGATTTCTCCCACATTTTTCTTTGCGAAGATATATATTTTCTTATATTCACCTGTACAATTGATTTATACAAAATTGAGTAAAACTACAGTAACCATTTAAGAACTGATGTATCTAAGGGGCTGTTCATGTCTTATTTTGAATGTACGTTTTGATATGCTTGTGTCTATTTAGTATTATAAAAAATGTATCTGGTTTTATTTTAAAACTTTCCTTTTTTTTTTTTTTTTTAAGATTTATCAAAGGAAGTAGGTGGGATGTGGTGATTGTGACATTTTGTCAATGCCCCAGGCATTAGTTTTTAAAAAACAGATATGTTTGACAAAAAGAAATGTAATGCTTTATTTTTCGATCTGTCTCTCATAGACTGCTGTGTTAAAAAGTATACCTCAGGTGAATGTTTGTTTCTGCAGAACAGAATTCCATGGTATGCTACACTTAAAGGATAGCTGTCACATTTAGTCCCTAATTTCAATTTTCATATATGTAGTTACTAATAACATGATATTCCAGAATCAGTTACTATTAGACTGACTTACCCAATATTTAATAAGATTCAGCCCTTAGCAACCAGTCTGCATAAAACTGCAATCTCACTATTCAGTTAAGATGGCCGCCACTGCCCTCACACTGAGGCTAATCCCGCCTGCCCTTACTAGCCAGTAATAGCCCCCCAAAAGTGTCAGTAACCAGAGCCCTCCCCCCGAAAGGGTTAATCTCCTGCAGCACAAAGGGGTCTTCTTACCACATATTGCTTTCATTTATACACTGAGCAGATGGCAGATCTCCCTTCCCTGTCCTGCGCTGCTTCAACTCTGCCTTCTCCAGCTCTGCTGAGCGAGGGAGCGTCTGCCAAGCGCAGGGACAGGTAGAAGTGCACACAGCCCAGGCACTGTTATCAGCTGCTGGGGAGGACCTGGCTTTAATAATTTACCTACAGTCCCTGGCTGTCAGTAATCTGACCTTGCACGCAGCCTGCTTCTGCGTCCTCCGTCCTTCAACACATAGACGGACCATGCCTAGCAACCTGATTTTAAGCACAGGTAAAAGCAGGAAGTGCAGGGAACTAAACTGTGGAATTAAGGGGTAATTGAATACACAGTGAAAAGTTGAAATAGGGCCACCAAGGAGATATTAATCACCACAATCCAATACTCAAAAAAAATAAAAATACGACAGTTATACTTTAACAAAAGAAACATACAAGAACATAAACAAGGACAAATGTAGTCGAAAGTATGCATGTTTGAACTTTATTTGCCAATTATATCAGGTGGTACTTTTCAATATGATTTTCCTCCATTCAGACGTAAATATGCTCAACGAACAAGATATGAATAGCCTCAAAAATTACTTTTGATTTAGTGACTCATTACGGGTGGTATAGAAGATTAAAAACCTACAGTACCTGCAAAGTATGTGTACAAAACCTTACGTGTTACAATGTTGATGAAAGTTACAATACTCCCATTAAAACTGCTTATGCATTTTGGTCTGGATGGTTCATCCAGATGGAAACGTGTAAGTCGTTTTAATAGGGGTGTTGTAATTTTTCTTGGACCATAAAAAAAGTGCTACTTTTATTTTACCATCTCTGTATTACCTTGGCACCTGCCGAGATATTGATGCAAGCATGCAGAGCTGGCTGCACACATGTAATAACAGATTGTGTTTAATGTTTCTAGGCTAACGAAGAGTGGATTTTAATTGGTCGTGTAATAGACAGAGTCTGTTTCTTAATCATGTTCTCACTGTTCATCCTTGGGTCCATCGGAACCTTCTTTGCTGGTCACTACAATCAAGCACCGACACAGCCCTTCCCTGGAGACCCCAAACTCTATCTGCCACAGTCTCAAAGTTCTACCTGAAAATATTACTGCATCATTGGGTGATATCTGCTCACGAGCCTTGATATGAGTCTACCTCCTGGACGACCAATTATGTACTCAGTAGAGACTGTGATCTTTTAGACCTATTGATAGATATGGTTGCGCCTTCCAAGTGCTTATGAGATGCCTTGGCTGTGTGTACAGGCACTATACATCTGCTTGTACTTGAAGAGGATAGTGACCTAAGTCTAGAGTTAAAAAAAAGTTTTATCTGGATTTGGTGGTCTATATGGTTGAATGATGTGGAACATCTGAAAGTAGCTTTGGAATTCATGTATATTCTGTGGGTTTATGGTCCATTTTGAATGGAAAATTGATGGTTGGAAATGCATGGACAAATCACGTCCTATGACACCTGTTCGTTGAGTTTGTGAATGGTAGGACCGTGTTCTTTTGAATATGATGTACTATTTTTCTACATCATGAGTTTTATCATGCATTTTAATTTGAGGGCTAGCATGAGGATGGTAAGCATGAGGATTTCATGTCATGCAACTGTCATATGTCACCAATGTGTGATGTGCTATGCTGATGACATTGGGAAGGGAATGTGTGTTGTGTTTAATTGATTGTGTTTTTTTGTGTGTTGATACAGTTTGTTATCCAGTGACAAGTTACCACCACTTCAATTCTCTGGTGATCAAACATTCCTTTGCCTAGTAGGGAGCTGGACACTGGTAGCCATTAGTTTTAGATACCCATCGGGTGTCTATAGTTGGAGAAAGAGGACTGACCATCTTGGATATTTTCAAATGATTATATTTTGTTGGCCCCTGGGAAAGAGCATTGCCAGAGATTTCCACCTGCCCCTCGGCCCTTCTCACTACATGGATTTTACATTGTTAATGGGGGATTGGGGTGATAATTACAAATTGATTAAGCCTCACTACCATCTAAACCTGAATTGCAGTGGCTGTTTTTGTCACCAGGTTTATCCTGTCCTGTCTGAGGACAACATAAAGTAGTGATAGATGCCCTGATTATAGTTTTCATAAGCCCCCATTTTATCCGGGGTAGCTCGAGCTGAGCACTGTGTGAGTCAGGAGTCCTCGTATTTGTGAGTAGCCGGCTCACCCTGCTCTGCCGTCACTGATTGACAGCTTTCTCCCTATTACAGTGCACAGTGAGAAAGCAGTCAACCAACAAAGGTTGGGCGGTAAAGCCGGCTGCCCATGAATATGGAGGACACCAGGGCACGAGTACATCATTAAGAGGACTCCTGGCTCACACAGTGCTTACAGATAGGGCAGCATCAACCTGGTGACAGATTCATTTTAATGATGTCCTCAAAAAAGTGGAATAGACTGGATTATTCATCCCTGCTAATGAATGATATAATGGCAGGTAGTGTGTAGAAGACTTTGCAAAGTTGCCAATAGCAACCATATTTCTAGTGCATGTTGGGCTCTGTTCACACTTTGGCCGAAGCCCCTGTTTTCCACATTTGATAGGAAGGATATTCTTTGCTTTCACACTGACAGCAAGTCTCTGGGGTCTGTCAGAGATGTTGGGGATCTGTTCAGGGGCATAGCTTAAGGCTCATGGGCCCTGGTGCAAGAGTTCAGCTTGGGCCCCCCTTCCCTCTGTGCTTTGTGACCAGGGGCAGGGACATATCCTTCCTTCTGCCCAAGGCAAAAATTGAAATGGCACCCCCCGCCATGCCAAATTCTTGACCTAACCCCTTCCCTCCAGCCAGAAGTGTAACTTGACCAGCATGCACTTTCTATAATACCAGTGTCTTTTTATGTGGCCCAAGCGTCTTTGGGCCCCTCAGGCTCCTGGGCCCGGTAGTAACCTCTGCACCCTGTATAGCTACGCCCCTGGATCTGTTGTATGATGGATCCAGCACAGCATCAAAGCTCCTATCAAAAACAAAAGCCGCAGATGTGGACAGAGCCTTAGAAGGTTGAAACTGTGAACTTGTTGGTGTTAAGGCCAAACCCCATATCCATATTTTGCACTAGTTTATATAAATGTCCCCCATTCTTTTTACTTGAACTGCTATTTATCTTATAAAGTCACATACATGCACTAAATATGTAGACAGACAGTACCAGAGAGGGAACATGTCTCCTATGTGCTACTACCCATGACCATGGTATAGAACTATCCATTTATGAGCATTTCTGCATCCGATGCTGCTGGATAGAACTTATAATTTACACTAGAGTAGACTGTTATTTTTATTTACTTGTATCAAATATGTCTTACATCATTTGACAAAGATCAGAAAAACTGTTTGTGTATTGTCAAAGGGCCTGGACTTGGTTTACACTTCTGCCCCTTTACTTACCAAGATTAGTAAGGGTCCCAGACCCCCCACTGTTCACAAAGTAAAGGCATCTGCCATTGTGCTATAAGGACAGAATAATTTTGAAGATAAGACCAGATACCATGTTTCAGGATTTCTGTAAAGTAGTTTGTATGTTGTGCTTTGTCAGCTATTAAAGGTCTCATCCCTTAATTCACACATTGTCTGTATCATTGTATACTTTAATAAATACTATGACTGGTTTACCATATCTGTAACTGTCCATTATCTGGCGTCAAGACTGACTTATCATTGGCACTCAGACCCTGCTATACCGTGAGCCTCTAGATTTTTAAGTAAATACACCCACATCACAGGGAAAGACTGACCCATATGTTGCTCTGCAAGTTTTGGTTGGCAAGCAGTGACAACTCTCTGATTTAGAGTCAAACTGGCCAAAAGTAAGAGTCCAAAGTCACAGTGACCTGAATAAATCACTCTGATGTGCTGCTGTGGAGGGGGAGAAGATGTGCTGCACTGAGTGGAGGAGAGGATATGCTGCAGTAAGGGGAAAATAGGATGTGCTGCAGTGAGGGGAGGAGAGGATATGCTAAAGTGAGCCGAGGAGGAGATGTGCTGCAGTGAGAGAAGGAGAGGATGTGCTGCAGTGAGGGGAGGAGAGAATGTGCTGCAGTGAGAGGAACAGCAGATTAGATGCAGTGAGAGGAGAATAGGATGTGCTGCAGTGAGGGGAGGAGAGGATGTGCTGCAGTGATATTCTACAGATAGGGGGAGAGGATGTGCTGCAGTGAGGGGAGGGTGTGCTGCAGTGATAAACTACAGATGGGGGAGAGTATGTGTTGCAGTGATAAACTACAGATGGGGGAGAGTATGTGCTGCAGTGAGGGGAGGAGAGTATGTGCTGCAGTGAGGGGAGGAGAGTATGTGCTGCAGTGAGGGGAGGAGAGTATGTGCTGCAGTGAGGGGAGGAGAGTATGTGCTGCAGTGATAAACTACAGATAGGGGGAGAGGATGTGCTGCAGTGAGGGGAGGATGTGCTGCAGTGATAAACTACAGATAGGGGGAGAGGATGTGCTGCAGTGATAAACTACAGATAGGGGGAGAGGATGTGCTGCAGTGAGGGGAGGGTGTGCTGCAGTGATAAACTACAGATGGGGGAGAGTATGTGCTGCAGTGATAAACTACAGATGGGGGAGAGGATGTACTGCAGTAAGGGGAGGGTGTGCTGCAGTGATAAACTACAGATGGGGGAGAGTATGTGCTGCAGTGATAAACTACAGATGGGGGGAGAGTATGTGCTGCAGTGAGGGGAGGAGAGTATGTGCTGCAGTGATAAACTACAGATGGGGAGAGGATGTGCTGCAGTGAGGGGAGGATGTGCTCCAGTGATAAACTACAGATGGGGGAGAGGATGTGCTGCAGTGAGGGAAGGATGTGCTGCAGTGATAAACTACAGATGGGGGGAGAGTATGTGCTGCAGTGAGGGGAGGAGAGTATGTGCTGCAGTGATAAACTACAGATGGGGGAGAGGATGTGCTGCAGTGAGGGGAGGATGTGCTGCAGTGATAAACTACAGATGGGAGGCTAGGATATTCTGCAGTGAGGGAAAGATAGTGTTTGATGCAGTGAGAGGAGGAGAGAATGTGCTGCAATGAGAGAAGGAGAGAATGTGCTGCAATCATGGGAGGATAGGATATGCTGCAGTGAGGGGAGGAGAGGATGTGCTGCAGTGATGAGAGGAGAGGATGTGCTGCAGTGATGAAAAAGGATGTGCCACAGTGATGAAAATAGATGCTGTGCTGCAGTGAGGGGGAGGAGAGGATGTGCTACAGTGAGGGGAGGAGATGATGTGCTACAGTGAGGGGGAGGAGAGGATGTGCTACAGTGAGGGGAGGAGAGGATGTGCTACAGTAAGGGGGGAGGAGAGGATGTGCTAAAGTGAGGGGAGGAGAGGATGTGCTACAGTGAGGGGGAGGAGAGGATGTGCTACAGTGAGGGGGAGGAGAGGATGTGCTACAGTGAGGGGGAGGAGAGGATGTGCTACAGTGAGGGGGAGGAGAGGATGTGCTACAGTGAGGGGAGGAGATGATGTGCTACAGTAAGGGGGGAGGAGAGGATGTGCTACAGTGAGAGGAGGAGATGATGTGCTACAGTGAGGGGGAGGAGAGGATGTGCTACAGTGAGGGGAGGAGAGGATGTGCTACAGTAAGGGGGGAGGAGATGATGTGCTAAAGTGAGGGGAGGAGATGATGTGCTACAGTGAGGGGGAGGAGAGGATGTGCTACAGTGAGGGGGGAGGAGAGGATGTGCTACAGTGAGAGGAGGAGATGATGTGCTACAGTGAGGGGGAGGAGAGGATGTGCTACAGTGAGGGGAGGAGAGGATGTGCTACAGTAAGGGGGGAGGAGATGATGTGCTAAAGTGAGGGGAGGAGAGGATGTGCTACAGTGAGGGGAGGAGATGATGTGCTACAGTAAGGGGGGAGGAGAGGATGTGCTACAGTGAGGGGAGGAGATGATGTGCTACAGTGAGGGGAGGAGATGATGTGCTGCTGTGTAGGGGAGATGATAAGCTGCAGTGATAAGAGGAGAGGATGTGCTGCTGTGTAGGGGAGATGATGAGCTGCAGTGATAAGAGGAGAGGATGTGCTGCAGTGAGAGGAGGAGACTATATGCCTCTGTAGAGGAAGAAAGCATGTGCTGAAGAGAGGAGAGAAGAGGATGAGCTCCTGTGGAGGGGAAGAAGAGAATGGGCTGCAGAGAGGGGAGGATAGATTGTACTTAATTGAGGAGAGGCTATACACCAGTTTCAGACAGGTCAACCAGTTTTACTGTAAGTCACCTGCTTTTAGCCTCCCTCATAGTGACGTGTAGTTTTCACCTATTGCTGTGGAGGGAGGCTAGGAATAGGGAGCAGACACAGGGAAAAATCAGGCATTATCCATTGGATTAATTAATTAGATTGCCCCTTGTATATTTATTGCTCCCAATTCTTGTTCAGCTCCAGGCACTGATGTAAGGGGTCCATCAAGTGTCAGAACATTGTGTGCTCCAAGTCCTGATTTTGGACAGTTTTGGGACCCAGTGCAATGGCACCTGGAGTGAGGAGGGTGAATACATGGTGGGATAAAGTGCTGGTGTTTGTTAGACTGAGGAGTTCTCTGTATAATTGTGTATAGGTGGCAACTGTGTATATACATGAGGTAACAGAGCACGCTATTTCTGTATGCAGCATATTGAGCTGCTGCGGACAACACGCTACTACATCAGACATAGCAGGAAAGGTCAACAATGTTTTGGGTGTCGGATCATTGCCTGTCATTAAAAGATGATGGGACGTCTGCCAGTAAGAAGGTTTACTTATGTATACACTAAGCATGGAGAGAATTGTGAGAATGGACTAGGCTCTGAGGGGCCTGTCTACAGCCATCAACTTAAATACATTGCACCCTGATGTCCAAGTAGTCACATGAAGGGTTCACATATATCTTTCAATCCCTGAAAAATAATAGGAACTATTTGATACTGTCCCTCATAGACGTTTAATGGGTAAAGTAAGGTCTATAGGCTTAGAAAGTATAGTTTGTAATTGGATTGAAAACTGGTTCAAGAACCATGTCCAGAGAGTTGTGGTCAATGACTCCTATTCAGAATGGTCCCGGGTTATAAGTGGTCTACCCCAAGGTTCAGTGCTGGGCCCTTTATTATTTAATTTATTTATTAATGATATCAAGGACGGGATTAATAGCACCATTTCTATTTTTGCAGATGACACTAAGCTATGTAGTAATGTACAGTCTATGGAAGATGTCCATAAACTACAAGCTGACTTGGACACTCTGGGTGATTGGGCATCAACTTGGCAAATGAGGTTCAATGTAGACAAATGCAAAGTTATGCATCTTGGTAGTAATAATCTCCATGCTTCATATGTCCTAGGTGATGTAACACTGGGGGAGTCACTTACAGAGAAGGATTTGGGTGTCCTTGTAGATGGTAGATCAAATAACAGCATATAATGTCAATCATCTGCTTCTAAGGCCACCAGGATATTGTCATGTAATAAACGAGGCATGGACTAGCGGGGCAGGGATGTAATATTACCACTTCACAAAGCGTTGGTGCAGCCTCATCTAGAATATGCAGTTCAGTTCTGGGCACCAGTCCATAGAAAGGACGCTCTGCAGCTGGAAAAAGTACAGAGGAGAGCGACTAAACTGATAAGGGGCATGGAGGGTCTTAGTTATGAAGAAACATTAAAATAATTGAATTTATTTAGTCTTGAGAAGAGACGTCTAAGGGGGGACATGATTAACCTATAAAAATATATAAATGGGCCATACAAAAAATACAGTGAAAAACTGTTCCATGTAAAATACTCTGAAAAAAAGACCAGCGTCAAAGCTTCTTTACTGTAAGAACTGTGAATCTGTGGAATAGTCTACCTCAGGACGTGGTCACAGTAGGAACAGTGGACAGTTTAGATAAATTCTTAAAAGTAAATAACATTAATGCTTATGAAAACGTGTAGAAATCTGAGTCTCACTTCCTTCTGGGATTCGCATCCCCACTTATTCCTTGGTTGAACTTGATGGACTTATGTCTTTTTTCAACCGTATGAACTAGGGATCGACCGATTATCTATTGAGGATTTTGACTGTTATCGGTATCTGCATTTATTTTGCCGATATACCGATAACGTATTGGAAACACAGATCGCGCTGCTGTCATCGCTCTCCGTGTTCCCTCAGCAGCACAGGGGAGAAGGAAGCAGTGTCTCCCTCCCCCTGTGCTGCTGCTGCCAACAATGGGAGGACAGGGGACAAGAGGAGGGGCGGGGCTGTGGCCACTGCGCCACCAATGAACATAACTGTCTCATTCATTTATATACAGGAGGCGGGAGCTGGCTGCAGAATCACATAGCCGGCTCCCTATCTCTATGAGCCGTAGCTGAGATCTTCAGTAGTTAACCGCTCAGGTGCCGCGGATCGCAGCTAACACTCATGGAGGTCGGGAGCCAGCTATGTGATTCTGCAGCCAGCTCCTGTCTCCTGTATATGAATGAGAGAGTTATCTTCATTGGTGGCACAGTGCGCCCCCCCAAGCCCCCCAGTATTAATCATTGATTGTGCAGTGCGCCCCCCACCCCAGTATTAAAAACATGAGTGGCGCAGTGCCCCCCCCCCCCGTGTTAATCATTGATTGCGCAGTGCGCCCGCCACCCCCGCCCCAGTATTAAAAACATTGGAGGCGCAGTGCGCCCCCCCACCCAAGCCCCCAGTATTAATCATTGGTGGCAGTGGCCACAGGGTCCCCTCTCCCCTCCTCCTCCGATCGGAGCCCCAACAGTGTAAGCCTGGGGCTCCGATCGGTTACCATGACAGCCAGGACGCTACTGAAGCCCTGGCTGCCATGATAAGCTCCATGCTGTTGTGTGCACAAAGCACACAGCAGCAGGGAGAGTGTGAAGTCCTATTCACCCTAATAGAGCTCTATCAGGGTGAATAGGACAAGGGTTCTAGTCCCTAAAGGGGCTAAAAGTTAGAAGGAAAAAAAAAATGTTAAAAAAAACACTAAAACACCAAAATATTCGGTATAAATTAAAAAGAAAGATTTACAAAAATAAAAACTACACGTTAACAATAAACATATTCATTTTGAGCAGGAATTTATTTTTTTTCAAAAATGAAAATTCATGTAATATCCGTATAAATTATCGGCTATCGGCCTAAAAGTTCACAAATTATCGGTATCGGTCCTAAAAAATCTATATCGGTCGATCCCTAGTATGACCTATGTAACCATTAAGGTTGTCAAGCAGGGTGACTATGAGGAATAGAATTTTGGGTGATTTTATTTTAAATTTTCCATGTCAATATCTATATTTAAAGAAGAACCATAAAATCCTAAAGTTTTCACACTACTCACTAAGGCACTAGTTCTTGATCTGTACAGATCACTTTACTGCAGTTACCTGCTTAATGATATACACAGAGGTGATATCCTTACAGGCAACATTAGAATGACAGATAAGACAAGATCTACCAATCACAATTAGGTATTATTTTCCTGTACAATGATCTCTGCACAGGTCACAGAGCATGCCTAGAAAACACACTCGTAGAAGTCAGTGAGGTCCCCCCCAGAGTGTGACAGAGCCACGTGAGCCAATATGGCTGCCAGTGCTACCTGTCAGATAGGTACTTCCCGTTCCTGAATCTGAATACAGGATAAGTTAAAGGGGTATTCCGGTTATATGAAGGTATAACTACTAAAGTATGGATCTGTGGGCAGGGGCGTAACTACCATAGTGGCCGCTATGGGGTCCACGGCAAGAGGGGGCCCAGTTGGGATTATCACCTATTCTTCTTAGGGTGAAAACTTGGTCAGGACTCTATCCTCTAAAAGGAAAAACTTTTCACAAATGAGGCAAAAAATGGCCCAAGGGGATCATTGAAAGGAGTTTAGGTGGAAACCCTTCTGTCCTGTGTGGGGGGCCTGATTTGATCCTTGCTATGGGGCCCTTACTCCTCTATGTACGCCACTGCCCCAGACCATTGTGTCTATGGACCATAGGGCTGCCATAAAGCAATTGTTTTAATGCTTTGTAAATGCTGTTAAGATAAGCTCGGGCAAGATGGCGGCCCCCTTAAAGGTCAAAGGTGAGAGTATGGTGCATGCTGACATCATAAGGGGCACCAGCTCTAGTAATTAAGCTGCCAGACAGGTGCAGAGGCGATTCCCAGGATTGGCCTATGCTGGAGACTCCATAGTGGCTAATGATGTTACAAGCAGATGGCATCATGAGGGTGGGTATCAGACACATGAGCTGATGGGCCCACTTAAAAGGATTGTCTCATGTAAAATATTGTACAGCTTTTGAAACCAGCACCTGGATCTGAATACTTTTGTAATTGTATGTAATTAAAAATTATGTATAGTCAGTGAGTTATTCAATAAAATGTATCTGTATAGTGCCACTTAATTTCTTATTTCTTTGACTAGATCACTGAGAAGTCCGCACATTTCATCCTTCAACTGCCTCCTAAGCTGTGGTAGGAAGTGCTGAGACACGCCTCCTGAACATGTCCTATTCTTGTCCGTAATTGCGGACAAGAAAAGGCATTTTCTATGAGAGTGCCGGCGATGTGCGGTCCGCAAAATGCAGAACACACATTGTCGGTTTCCATGTTTTGCAGATTCACAAAACACATACGGACGTGTCAATGGACCCTAAGGCACACCTGTGCAATAGTCATGGTATCTAATCAGCACCTTGATATGCCACACCTGTGAGGTAGGATGGATTATCTCGGCAAAGGAGAAGTGCTCACTAAGGCCTCTTTCACACTACAGTATGTCGATTTCAGTGTTTTGCGGTCCGTATTTCACGGATCCGTTGTTCCGTTTTTTGGTTCCATTGTGGTTCCGTTTCCGTTCCGTTTTTCCGTATGGCATATACAGTATACAGTAATTACATAGAAAAAATTGGGCTGGGCATAACATTTTCAATAGATGGTTCAGAAAAAACAGAACGGATACGGAAAACATACGGATGCATTTCCGTATGTGTTCCGTTTTTTTTTACTTGAATGGAGCCACGGACCGTGATTTGCGGCCAAATATAGGACATGTTCTATCTTTCAACGGAACGGAAATACGGAAACGGAATGCATACAGAACACATTCCGTTTTTTTTGCGGAACCATTGAAATTAATGGTTCCGTATATGGACCGTATACGGACCAGCAAAAAACGGACCGCAAAACGGAAAAAAAAACGGTAGTGTGAAAGAGGCCTAACACAGATTTAGACAGATTTGAGAGTAATGGGTCTTTTTTGCATGTAGAAAATGTTTCAGATCTTTGAGTTCAGCTCATGCAAAATGGGAGCAAAACCGAAAGTGTTGCGTTTATATTTTTGTTCAGTGTATATACAGTACAGACCAAAAGTTTGGACACACCTTCTCATTCAAAGAGTTTTCTTTATTTTCATGACTATGAAAATTGTAGATTCACACTGAAGGCATCAAAACTATGAATTAACACATGTGGAATTATATGCATAACAAAAAAGTGTGAAACAACTGAAAATAGGTCATATTCTAGGTTCTTCAAAGTAGCCACCTTTTGCTTTGATTACTGCTTTGCACACTCTTGGCATTCTCTTGATGAGCTTCAAGAGATAGTCACCTGAAGTGGTCTTCCAACAGTCTTGAAGGAGTTCCCAGAGATGCTTAGCACTTGTTGGCCCTTTTGCCTTCACTCTGCGGTCCAGCTCACCCCAAACCATCTCGATGGGTTCAGGTCCAGTGACTGTGTAGGCCAGGTCATCTGGCGCAGCACCCCATCACTCTCCTTCATGGTCAAATAGCCCTTACACAGCCTGGAGGTGTGTTTGGGGTCATTGTCCTGTTGAAAAATAAATGATGGTCCAACTAAACGCAAACCGGATGGAATAGCATGCCTGCTGCAAGATGCTGTGGTAGCCATGCTGGTTCAGTATGCCTTCAATTTTGAATAAATCCCCAAAAGTGTCACCAGCAAAGCACCCCCACACCATCACACCTCCTCCTCCATGCTTCACGGTGGGAACCAGGCATGTAGATTCCATCCGTTCACCTTTTCTGCGTCACACAAAGACACGGTGGTTGGAACCAAAGATCTCAAATTTGGACTCATCAGACCAAAGCACAGATTTCCACTGGTCTAATGTCCATTCCTTGTGTTCTTTAGCCCAAACAAGTCTCTTCTGCTTGTTGCCTGTCCTTAGCAGTGGTTTCCTAGCAGATATTCTACCATGAAGGCCTGATTCACACAGTCTCCTCTTAACAGTTGTTCTAGAGATGTGTCTGCTGCTAGAACTATGTGTGGCATTGACCTGGTCTCTAATCTGAGCTGCTGTTAACCTGCGATTTCTGAGGCTGGTGACTCGGATGAACTTATCCTCCGCAGCAGAGGTGACTCTTGGTCTTCCTTTCCTGGGGCGGTCCGCATGTGAGCCAGTTTCTTTGTAGCGCTTGATGGTTTTTGTGACTGCACTTGGGGACACTAATGATGGCCACTAGTTTTTCTTTACTTAGCTGTTTTTTTCTTGCCATAATACAAAATCTAACAGTCTATTCAGTAGGACTATCAGCTGTGTATCCACCTGACTTCTCCACAATGCAACTAATGGTCCCAACCCCATTTATAAGACAAGAAATCCCACTTATTAAACCTGACAGGGCACACCTGTGAAGTGAAAACCATTTCAGATGACTACCTCTTGAAGCTCATCAAGAGAATGCAGTAATCAAAGCAAAAGGTGGCTACTTTGAAGAACCTAGAATATGACATATTTTCAGTTGTTTCACACTTTTTTGTTATGTATATAATTCCACATGTGTTAATTCATAGTTTTGATGCCTTCAGTGTGAATCTACAATTTTCATAGTCATGAAAATAAAGAAAACTCTTTGAATGAGAAGGTGTGTCCAAACTTTTGGTTTGTACTGTATATATATAAAAACTCGCGGTTTTGGTGGAATGTCAAGCATTAAAGTAGTTGTTTCAAGAATAATATTCTACAGTTTTCAAACCAGCACCTGGATCGGAATACTTTTGTAATTGCATGTATTTAAAAATTTTGTATAGCCACTGAGTTAGTCACTGAAATCTATCTGTAAAGCGCCACCTGCTGTTTGCTCTTGTTCTAATTGCTTTGTCCTGCTAACTGAGATGGAAGCACATCAGATCCACCCCTCAACTGCCACTAACTGCAGCAGACAGAACACACCCTCTGAGAAAGGACACGACCCCTAAGCTGCCAGCATGAAATAAATTCAGCAGAACAATTGGAGCAATTA
Source organism: Bufo gargarizans (assembly GCF_014858855.1). NCBI lineage: Eukaryota > Metazoa > Chordata > Amphibia > Anura > Bufonidae > Bufo > Bufo gargarizans. Next base: position 195,294,905 of record NC_058083.1, read on the forward strand.
ATGGGGAGATCTCTGGATCAAGGTCCAGTGCTGGTTCTAGCTTTGTTAGAAAGAGGTTGTCATATACTAGATTATGTATGATTTCCATTAATCATTGGATAACCCCTTTAAACTGGAAATGAGAATCCATACCTGGGCTTTATGAGGTTTCAAAAAGATCTGTTCTATATCGTGGACCCTGGCTGGCATCACTGATGAAATTGGCAGTGCAAGCTTCAGTAAGCAGACATTCAATTCCCCAGTCCTATTGCAAAAGACACTGGTCTTTGAATAAACATGCAGCCCATGTGGATGTGTCATACTGTCAGATGGTAAAGAGAATCTTTCTTGGTATTTCATCCAAAGTAAACACGGCAATGAATTCTCTTTCTCTTGTCTGTGTGTGGAGTTTAGAGTAGAGGACAGCCAACAATGCCCTCATTTCCCAGAACTGCTCCCGCAATGTACTCAATAAGAGCATTGTGCTTCATCCCACAGCATAGGCTCCGCTCTAACAAGCTAACTGATGTAATGTGGAAACTACAATAAGTCCCTCTGATCCTGATTCTAGTCTTGAGATTCTTACACAAACTTAACTGCATTTCATTAGTGAGCAATGATACCTATAGTATACACAGGGAAGTCATTTGTTTGTCTTGTTTGTATGTAAAACCCATCCGTAAAGCTCCCTCAAACCTTGTGTACTTTTTACTGCTCTGGATTTATTTCTCAAGGAGAACAGAAGATGTCTGCTAGGGTGACATGATGCTACAAAATTGTGAAATAGGAATATGTGCAGATCTTGACCTGGGAAACTGATTGACAGTTGTCCTGAGTAAAGAATGTCTACAGTCTCTTTTCTTGCCCATAATCCATGCAAGAATTTAGTTGACTGTTCTCTTTTCATGGTAACCCATCTCCTTGGATGACAGGCCGGACAGCCTCCTGCAGAGCATTAAACAACATCCGGTTGGTTGAGATGGAAACACCAATAGGCAATGGTGACTGAGATAAATAAAGGAGATAACTCCTCTTAAAATCTCAGGAGGATTGATGCTACAGTCAGACAACTTAGACTAGCAGGAACATATCACTGCCGCCTTACTCAGTATAGCAACGTTTTGACATGTCAGTTGTACGTTCCCAGCCCTCACCCTTTGGATACCTCAAGAGAGAGAAACACATTGGGCATAATACTAAGCTCCCTAAGGAGAAGATGTGCAGCAGATGTATGGAAGTTTCGCAAAGACAACCTTCTAATCAGAAAGATGATAGCCACAAACACTCATACAGAATGAAAGAAAATAGTCTAGAATATGGAACAAAAGAAACTGAAAAGTATTCAGATCCAAAGAGTGTAAGATCTTCAAGAAAAGACATCAGCTCTGGGTCTGCTTCATCTTCTCAAAGAAAACCCAGAGACAAGGAAATAAGGGTTCAAAGAACTCTTACAGTAGTGGAAGAATTAGATGAATCAGTTTGTTCAGAACTACAGATCTTAGCAAGTGCCCAGCAATTCTGTATAACATCCAAAGTCAAACCCCAAGGTAAGGTGTTTTCCAGAATACTTCTTATTTCCTATGTCTTTATTGTAGATCACGTGTACTGAGTCAAACCCCAAGGTAAGGTGTTTTCCAGAATACTTCTTATTTCCTATGTCTTTATTGTAGCTCACTTGTACGGAGTCAAACCCCAAGCGTCAGATGTGGTTACCCCAGTATTTTACCTGTGGCCCCTTTGAAGGTGTACCACTTATACTTTTTACTTTCAAAGGAAAATTACTTGCACAAGCTTTAGTGCAAACAAACTAAAAACACTGCTGGCAGTAGCACTCTCTTTGCAATCTTTCCAAATAACCACAGGCATGTAATTCAATTCTCTTTTTCTGCAGTTCCCAGGCAGATGGGTGCAGATCTTAGATTCAGACAGCCAGTCGGTCTCAAAGTGTGGTGGTGCTGGATGCAATTAACCCTTTCCACAAGCGGTAAAGGCTTAATGCCATAAACAAGTAGTGCCTTACTGTCTGAATCAGTGAACAGCCTTGATGCTTCTAAACCTTCTGTGGACATCTGTTTTCTTTCCCTCAGGGGTAGTCTCTAAGTTAAGTTGTTCTCTGGCAGCTGATCAGTCTCAGGGATGGTGTTTCCTGGTGAGGCTTCTCTTTGGGCCTACTTGGCAGGAGCTCACACATGTAGATCTTGACTCTAGCTATGCTCAGCAAAAACTCTCTAACTAACCAAAAGAGGCCAGACCATCCGGTCTCCATAGCAACCTAACCAAGACTGCCAGTGTTAACTGTTTTTGTCCATACACAACCGTTTGGAATACATAGTGCATAGAAAGATAAGTGCTTTTGACATTAAATCACAACATCTTTGCAAACAATTATTCTTTTGCAGTGATCCACTGGGTCACTGAATACACTGTGTATATATAAAATTGTTCTTGTTAACATGTTCCCTGCACACATGTAATGTACATAAGCCAAGCAATGGTTTATACAGTGAGTACTGATAATTATTTCTAGTGCATTTCTGTTTAAAGGGGTTCTGCAGGTTACAGATATTGGGGTCTGACAGCCGGCACCCTCACTAATTAGCTATTTCAGGCACAGTGTATAGAGAGGAAGCTGAAGACTCCTTTCACAGTGTAGTTTTTGGTGTTGGGAATGGGAATGAGCTGCAGTAACCCAGCACAGTCAGGCTCGGACTGGCCCACCGGGGAGGCGAGGGATTCCTCGGTAGGCCCTCAGTCTCTTGCGCCCAGAGATAAGGAGGAGTAGCGTAATTATTTATTTTGTTTCTCAGGAGAGATAATTATTGTAGCCACTAGGTGGCAGTATCACACGGTGATGCAGCCTCCTACTGGTGTAAATTGTACAGGAGGCCCCACAGTATCTTCTAAACTTCATGGGCTGCTGGCAGTGAAGGAGGAGAGAACATGTCTGGCCATCTTCATGCCCTCCCTGCTGTCGGGAAATGGTGGCTGCTGGAGAGAAGGACTCCTCTGCGGTGCTGGGCTGATTTCTCAGGTGTGTGACAGTAGTGACCTGTTGGAGACTGTAAGGGGGAAATAGGGGATTTGTTTATAGCAGACACAGATCTATGTATGTCTGCTGCTCTCTGCAGAGTTCAGAGTGGCATTGGGGGGACTCTGCCCTAGGTCCCCCCCAATGCCTCTGCTTTAGGTGCACCCCCATAAGTGCCCTAGCTCCAGATGCCCCCCAATGCCCCCACTCTAAAAGCACCCCTAATATTGAATCTTCTCCATGTGCCCCCCCCCCCCAATACCCCTGCAGCTGCTCCAGGATCCCCACTATTACCCTGCCTCAGGTGACCCTAATGCCTCTGCTTTAGGTGCACCCCATAAGAGCCCCAGCTCCAGATGCCCCCTCTCTAACCACTCTAAATGCAGACCTAATATTGCCTCTTCTCCAGTTACCCCTGCTCCAGGATCCCCACTATTACCCTGCCTCAGTTGACCCTACTGTCTCTGCTTCAGTTATGACCCTCCGTTGGTACCATTTGCTCACATTGCTCCTCTAGCATCTTTGCTTGGGCTTTGTTAAAAGTTATGACCTGCAAAGGGGGTTGGACTTATGCCCAAAAAATTCTGCACAGTGCGTCATATTCTCCAGTATTGACATGTATGGTTTACATGGCGGCAGTGATGATATTCCGCATTTACAGGCATCACTGCTGTCATGTAGAGAGATACTGGTGGTGGAGGGGTGGAGGATTTAAAGGGGTTGATGTTCCTGGAGGGATACACCAAATGGAAAAGGACTTAGGAAAACTAGAGGAATGGTCAAAAATCTGGCAACTAAAATTTAATGTTGATAAGTGCAAGATAATGCACCTGGGACGTAAAAACTCAAGAGCAGAATATAAAATCAGTGATACAGTTCTAACCTCAGTATCTGAGGAAAGGGATTTAGTGGTCATTATTTCAGAAGACTTAAAGGTAGGCAGACAATGTCATAGAGCAGCAGAAAATGCTAGCAGAATGCTTGGGTGTATAGGGAGAGGCATTACCAGTAGAAAGAGGGAGGTGCTCATGCCGCTCTACAGAGCACTAGTGAGACCTCATTTGGAGTATTGTGCTCAGTACTGGAGACCATATCTCCAGAAGGATATTGATACTTTGGAGAGAGTTCAGAGAAGAGCTACTAAACTAGTACATGGATTGCAGGATAAAACTTACCAGGAAAGATTAAAGGACCTTAACATGTATAGCTTGGAAGAAAGACGAGACCGAGGGGCTATGATAGAAACTTTTAAATACATAAAGGGAATCAACAAGGTAAAAGAGGAGAGAATATTTAAAAGAAGAAAAACTGCTACAAGAGGACATAGTTTTAAATTAGAGAGAGTAGTGGATGCATGGAATAGCCTCCCTGCAGAAGTGGTAGCTGCAAATACAGTGGAGAAGATTAAGCATGCATGGGATAGGCATAAAGCCATCCTTCATATAAGATAGGGCCAAGGGGTTTTCATAGTATTCAGTATATTGGGCAGACTAGATGGGCCAAATGGTTCTTATCTGCCGATACATTCTAGGTTTCTAGGTTTTCAAGTTATCCTCTCCACACCATAAGGCATAACTATATGAATAGTGGGGTCCGATTCTGCAACCCCCACTGATCCCAGGAACTGGTCCTGTTCCCCCTTTTTATGGTGTGACAGGCTACACATTCATTCTCTTTGGGACCACTGGAATTAGCCAGCGCTGTACTCTGCCATCTCCGGCGACCCCATAGAGAATGGATGGAGAGGCAGGGCATATGCTTGACCTGCCACTCAGTCAAGAAGGGGGATCAGTGGGGGCTCCAGGGTTCAGACCCCCAAGGATCCCTTAGTTATCCCCGATCCTGTGGATAGAGGATAACTAGAAAAGTGGACACAGGTCCTTTAACAGGCGAGCATTTCTATTTTAGTTTGACATGTATTTTGGGCCAGATTTTAAATTTTTATTTATTTATATTTTTTTCACCCAAAGAAAACCTTTAAGGATAGGGAATGTGAAAAGGTGAAAGAGCTAAGACACGACAGGTGACAAGTGTCTGATTGGTGGGGGTCTGACTGCTGGGACCCCTATGATCAAGGGAACATGGTCTTAAAGGGGTTGTCTCACTTCAGTAAGTCAGATTAATCATGTAGAGAAAGTTAATACAAGCCACTTACTAATATATTGTTATTATCCATATTGCTTCCTTTGCTGGCTGGATTCATTTTTCTATCACATTATACACTGCTCGTTTCCATGGTTACAGACCACCCTGCAATCCAGCAGTGGTGGTGGTACTTGCACACTATAGGATAAAGCACTAGCCTATGTGTGCTACCAAGGTCCTGGCCACCAGAGAGGCTGACGCTTTTGCCTATAGTGTGCAAGCATGACCACCACTGCTGGATTGCAGGGTGGTCTGTAACCATGGAAACGGCACTTTTACAGACTTTTTAAAACCGAAGATAAAATCGATTTTAGAGGAAAAATTGTTAGGAAACATTGTTTCCTGTATATTTACTTGTATATAAAGTGCAAGTCCTGCCAAAAATTACAAGGAAGAGGCACTCCGATATAATCTGTATGTCACATAAAGGAGGGCCTCATTCACATTGTGGTACAATTGTTCAGGTAGTGGGACTCCTACACTCATAAAGCCTATGCACTACGTGAAGGGGCTGCCAAAAATTACAAGGAACCGGCACTCCAATACACCCTTTATTACACATAAAGGAGGGCATCATACACACCCTTGAAAAATTATGATTGATGACCTGCTGACTCTCAAAAACATTAGGAGCAAGGGCCTGCTGGTGACTCTCTAAAACATTAGGGGCGAGGGCCTGCTGCTGATCTGACCCTCTAAAACATTAGGGACGAGGGTCTGCTGCTGAGCTGACCCTCTAAAACATTAGGGGCGAGTGCATTAGGGGCGAGTGCCTGCTCCTGATATTTAGGATGAGCAAACGTTATACAGGAGATGTAGTGCAGGTAATGTCACTGTCAGCAGCGGCCAAAAAATTGCTCTGAATGTCACAGATATTTAGGATGCGCAAATGTAACACAACAGATGTAGCAGTGGTTGTGTCACTGATAAAAAAGAAAATGTCTGCACACCATTATACATACAAACAATAGAGCTAAGAAATGGGGGTCATTCTCAATAAAAGTGGTGCAATACCGACTTTAAATAAGTTAATGGAAGCTCTTAGCGCACATATTTGATCAAACGTGTGTCAGGCCCATCTACCAGGCGTCAAGGTGGCTTCCGCAGATAGGTCCCTAACACTAATATACCGCATCTCTTTGGACTTACCTAAGCCTACAATTTTCAGGGCAGTGTAGGAACCAGCTACATAAGTACTCTGCTCAGAAGCCCCAGGTAGATTGTTTGTATGTATAATGGCGTGCAGACATTTTTTTCTTTCTTTTTTATCAATCATGTTTGCTCGAGTCAAAATGGTGTGCGGCCGAGCATGCTCGGCCAACACTAGTAGGGATACCAGGGGCCGGGCCGCCACTGATCAGATATTGATTACCTATTCTGAGAATGGTTCATAAAAAAAATTAAACTTTATAATACTGAATATCAATTAATTTAAAATAAAATAAATTTTAAAGAGGTACAGTGTACAACGTAACACTCACTAAAAAGAAAAGTATAATTTCAATGCTGATCCTTAAAGTGTTGTCCAGGATTTTACTATTAAAAACCTATTCTCAGGGCAAGACGTCAATATCTGGTGGTGTGTAGTAGACAAAGCTGGTTACTGCACTGCTGATCTCATGCTGGACAATCCCTTCAAAGGGGTTATCCCACTTCAGATATTTGGTATATGCAAAGTATATCTGATATATGTTGTTAGCAATAGGCATCCCCTGATATAGGAGGATGCCTATTGCAGTGCCTTTTTGTTAGTTGGCACTGCTGATCTCATGCTGGACAACCCCTTCAAAGGGGTTATCCCACTTCAGATATTTGGTATATGCCAGGGCTTTTTTGTAGGCGTTCGCTTCAACCTGATATAGGAGGATATTTTGAGGAGAAAAGCTCACTAAAATTTCCCTGGGGTACAGGGCAGACCTCCTCTAAACGGCATACTAAAACTAGTGCTAATATACTGGTCAGCATTTAGGGTGGGTATCCATATGAAATCCATGATAATACATGAATATTAATTTTGGTTGAAAGTGAATACATCATATTCATCCTATCATTGGCTGTTGAAAAAAAAAAATACAATATGTTGTGTGATACAAATACCAGTTGCTGTTATATATCTTAAAAAGACACTTATGCCTTAGCCTACATGCACGCGAATGTTTGTATTTTGCAGTCCGCGAATTGCGGATCCGCAAAAAAAGGGATGCCATAAGGACGTAACAATGCCTATCAAAATGGGCAAGAATAGGACATGTTCTATTTTTTTTGCGGGGTTACAAAATGGAGCAACAGATGGGTCCGCACCCGAGCTGCAAAAAATGCGTCTTGGATTCGGGACCAAACCATGTTCGTGTGCATGTAGGCTTATTTAAAGTTAGTGTTTTGATCAGTGATTGCCATTAGTGATTGAGAGCCAAAACTAGGATCAGAGCCTCCACAGACATAAGGTATAAGGGAAAGATCTGCACCTGTTCTGTTTAGAGCCGCACCTGGTTTTGGCTAAAAATCACTGATGGAAATAACTGACGGAACACTGACATGTGAATGAGGCATTAGGTCTACATCTATGAATATTGGTGACACCAATCTAAATAAAGTTTGTTGGAGTATTTGGTACCAAATTTCTGACATGATGTACGCTTTGTAATACATTTGGCACATTCTGAAGTCATAAAATTGAATTTGCTATGAGCAAACCATTTTTTGGCTTTAGAATTTATAAATCTGTCTGAAATTTGTTAAATCCCCCATCCTTCAATAAATTCAGTCTACCGTTCACAGGACTTTTCAAAACTGATACCTACCAAGACGTCACACATGATTTGTAACTTTTTTATTCCAAAAAACTGGTGCAGAAGAGTTGATAAATGAATTCCTTAGAGTATACTAAACATAAAATATCAAGGTCACATAAGGACCATTCTAAATACTAGCAAGCACATCCACTACTGGACAAATGAGATCTCCCAGGTTACCCTGGGTAGAGTATCAGCAATACCTCCCTTTGTCTCTTCATAATGCTGGCTCTAGGCTCCAGTAAACATAATCTTAAAGTGATGTCATCCCTGATGGATCCAAATGGTGGCTGGGTATAAAAACTGTACAATGGAGATCTATAAGCACCTTAATATTTTTGTTAGTTGGCACATTATGGTCATTTGCTAAACCTTTCCCATCCTAGCCACTAGCTGCATCATGTAGAAACCATATTGCAACGAAGAAGAAGCAGATTTCTCATTTATTGACCAGTGTTTTCCTTTTATCCCAGACAAATTCCTTAAGGACGGATCAGGATCTACGGTACATAAATTTTAGTATATAGTATTGTAGAGGTTTATCCATGTTCATCATTGGTTATCAGGGCTTTTTTGTAGGCGTTCGTTTCAACTTGATGGACACGTACAGTATAGTGTTTCAACCTCAATGACTACATAACTGTACAATGCACTGAGTTGGTTCATGTCATATATTGCACAATTCTTGTCCGATCATATTCACAGTTCCCTGCACCTGTCTTCTGGTAACCTCAAAGCTCAGATTTCGGAAAGGCGTCTTTATTAAAACATAGACCAGCCATGACATATGCAAAGGGTTATGACTCATTAATAATAAATCACAGGTGCTGCAAGCATGTCTGTTGGCCAAGAATGTTCCTGGGAGTCAGTCATAAGTATAAAAAAGGTATCAGATATCAGGATGTAGTTGTATAGCAGCTTTGCTTCAGTATTCCTTTGTAACATTTCAATGCAGCAAGCTTGTATACAATTATGTCAATGTGATCTGGATAAATCTACCTATACAATGTAAATGTATGGCCTTCTCTATGGCTTGATTGTCTTCTAAATAGTAGTTTAGCTTCTTGTAAATAAAGGGAACCTGTCACCACCCTAATGGCCTGCCAACCACCAAAGTACCTCACAGTTCTGGTAATCATGTCCTTAATGATCTGTACGCAATGCTCCTGAGATCCTGTGCAGGTGCCATCATCTAGCACAGAGACATCCATAACGAGATGGGATTCGGTTATGGAAAACTTGATTGCGCCCCATTAAAAACAGGCCATAGGACATGAGAGACTCGTGGATTGTGAGCAGTGGACAAAGGGGTTATCTGTCCTGGGAACAGACTGTGAGATCCAGTGGCATACTCAGCACAAAGACAGACCACGTGACTGTTATGGGGTTAGAGATTTTTTAAATCTTTCCTCCTAAAAAAATACATACAAGTTCTCCCACTTAGAAATCATGGAGGGGTCTGAAATTCACATTGTAGGTGCATTCCCACTCTGGAAGAGACAGAATAAAAAAAAAAAAAGAAATCAGGAACTCACATTGTATGATATTTAAAGAATTTATTTTTCTTGCACTGTTGAACTTAAGTATTTGAACGCCTGAGAAAACAGCAAGAATTCTGGCTCTCAAAGACCTGTTACTGTGCCTTTAAAAAGTCCACCTCTACTCCACTCATTAATCTAGCTTAGTAGCACCTGTCTGAGCTCTTTGAAGACCCCTGTTCACCCCACAGTCAGTCAGACACCAACTACTACCATGGGCAAGACCAAAGAGCTGTCAAAAGACATCAGAGACAAAATTGTGGACCTCCAAAAGGCTGGAAAGGGCTACAGGGCAATTGCCAAGCAGCTTGGTGAAAATAGGTCAACTGTTGGAGCAATTGTTAGAAAATGGAAGAGGCTAAAGACGACTAAAGACGGTATCACTGATGATAAGAAAGGTGAGGAATCAGCCCAGAACTACAAGGGAGGAGCTGGTCAATGACATGAAGAGAGCTGGGACCACAGTTTCAAAGGTCACTGTCAGTAAAACACTACGCCATTGCATGGAAGGTTCCCCTGCTCAAGTCATCACATGTCCAGGCATGTCTGAAGTTTGCCAATGACCATCTGGATGATCCAGAGGAGGCATGGGAGAAAGTCATGTAGTCAGATGAGCCCAAAGTTGAACTTTTTGGTCTAAACTTCACTTGTCGTGTTTGGAGGAAAAATAAGGATGAGTTGCATCCCAAGAACACCATCCCTACTGTGAAGCATGGGGTGGTAACATTATGCTTTGGGGGTGCTTTTCTGCGAAGGGGACAGGACGACTGCACTGTATTAAGAAGAGGATGAATAGGGCCATTTATTGTGAGATTTTGAGCAACAACCTCCTTCCTCAGTCAGAGCATAGAAGATGGGTCGTGGCTGGGTCTTCCAACATGACAACGACCCGAAGCACATAGCCAGGATAACCAAGGAGTGGCTCTGGAAGAAGCATATCAAGTTTTTGGAGTGGCCTAGCCAGTCTCCAGACCTAAATCCAATAGAACATCTTTGGAGGGAGCTGAAACTCCGTGTTGCTTAGCGACAGCCCCGAAACCTGACAGATCTAGAGGAGATCTGTGTGGAGGAGTGTGCAAACATGGTCAGGAACTACAGGAAACGTTTGACCTCTGTAATTGCAAACAAAGGCTTCTGTACCAAATATTAACACTGATTTTCTCAGGTGTTCAAATACTTATGTTCAGCAGCGCAAGACAAATAAATTCTTTAAAAATCATACAATGTGATTTCCTGTTTTTTTATTTTTATTCTGTCTCTCAGATTGGGAATGCACCTACAATGTGAATTTCAGACCCCTCCATGATTTCTAAGTGGGAGAACTTGCAAAATCGCAGGGTGTTCACTTCTGTTCCTCACTGTAATTTTGTCAAAAATCTTACTGGGGAACAGGGGCCGATAATACCCTAGCAGATCTTTGTGGACTGGTAAGGTACATAAGCAACTCCTTGAGTCAATCCTCTTCCTTAACAATACTTTTTAGGGGCTGTTTACATCAGGTATTTGTCTCACGTTTAGCATACTTTTTTTGGAAAAAAATTGTACATTACGCTTTTCCATCCTGCAGAGTCCAGAAAAAATATATACATTAATGGATCCTTTTTTTTGCAATTGAACTCTATCCACTTAACTTATACACCATGTGTTTACAATAAACATGGGACAAAAACATGATGTGAGCAAGGCCTTAAAAAGATGGTGTCCTTTGATGTTACGACTTTAATTGTAACTGTTATGGGCTTGGGGCTGTATGGGGACAGACTAGCTGAGGAGGAATGGTTTCTCTTAGGTCTCTGAACTTAACTCACAGATGATTTATCAGGGGATGCTTTCTTCCTGGAACTCTGGAGGTTGTCTGCCGTTTCTGCCTGTTCATCCAGCTGAGGTTTAAGGTGCTCAGACTGGGAATATGATCAAGTCTCAGCCGAGACAAGATCCTTGCTGTCTTCCCTATGCAGGGGTTCTCCTGAACGCTATTACACAGTCTTCCCCTAGCAGGGGGGAGGCTACACACTGACTCTAACTTCCTTCTCCACCCATGCTGCAGGATGTGGTAACAGACCACCTCTCCCACAGAGGAGAAGCTAAGCCGGAATAATCCATTCCAGCCTAGATACACTAAACTGTAAGTAGTACCTTGCCAAAGTGTTGCTGCCACCTTCTGGTGAACCTGGGAAATTACAAGAACAATTGAATTTAACATGGTTTTAAATGCACATTTGTGAAGACATAATATAGATTACATCAGATGACAATATAATGGCTCTTAGAAGATAGTAGCGGGGTAGAGGCGTGTAGTAACACAACTCTGGGGTGTTACACATACGCAGCGCCTAATCTTTCTTCAGCCAATACTTGCGGTCCCTGCATTATTTTGGGCGACTTCCCCTATGGGAAGGTGTATTGATGTCTGAACTCCCATGCCTGACATCTGGCTGTTTACTGTGGTGTTCCACCCACCCTGACCTGTTGCACATAGTGAACTGTGCACCTGCCCTGCCCCAATGCAGGTATATCGCATTGAATGAACTCTGTCTGCCCTGACCTTGGCATGTCCATTGACCACAATTTGCCTCGCACTGGTGTCTCTTGACCCACCTGGGTCAGTTGTCACTGAACACAGACTGCTCAAAGAGGTAGTGGTCTGGTAGTTCTCCTGCAGTAAAGACCAGATCCCTGTATAGGGGCTAGAGGGTAAAAACCAGCGGGACTCCTTAGATAACACACTTAGTAGTAGCCATAAATTAGATTCATTCAGTGGCACCATTGGTCCACATCCACTGATCAATGAAGGGTGTACATCACACATAAAAGGTCAAGGGAACTGGGGAAGTGACAGGTAGCAGTGTAGTGCCCATTGTTACCCATGGAGATGCTGCCTTCTTGCCCTCTAGGTGGCTGATGTATACCCTGCAGTCACTTTAATAGTGAACTGCAACATGTAAACACAACTGCAACAGAGATATATAAGTGCCTGTTGTATTTCTTCACAAAATAGGCTTTATTGCTTGTAGCTATATTTTTCTAGGAAGTTAACCCATAGACAATATGTGGCATTCACTAACAGGCTCTAGGCTAGGCAGCAGCATTTTTACGGTGGCCTAGTCTCCCGTGCAGCGATGAGCTAGAGCACGGCTGTCAAATGAAAGCCAGCATTAAAGCGCCTATCTAGGTCATTGCAGTAGGGGCTGCAGTGAATAATGACTGCAGAATCTAAGTGTTTTTACAGGGAGGTGCTCCCTCTCTCAGGCATCAGAACCAGCACAAATTAGATTGGTTACCGGCTTCTGGGTGGATGGTAGAGCAGCAGGAAGAGCCTGCTTACATTGGAGAAAGGCCAAGACCAATTATGGGTTCTCTACTGCCTGAGGCTGCCTGAATGGACATACATTCTGCGCTACCAAACATACTGAGAACACAGCGCTGCATGCCTCTTACATCCAGTAATGTCGCCTGTGATGCGGATGCTCTCTTCCTTTCTTGTTCACTGGGAGCAGACCGCCTTGACAAGTTCTTTCAGCCACATCTTCTCTTTGTTGAGTTTGCCACACAGACATCTTAGGCTCCTTCCTGATTTTAGCATTATCTTTTTCCCCTTCTCCACACATACTTCCCATCCTAGTGCCTCAATAGTGTCATCAGGGCCATCTTTAACACGAGGGAAAATGGGCAGCTGCCCTGGGCCCAGTTGTTCCTGGGGGGGTCCAAGGCAGCTGCCTCTTGAGCCCCGCTGGCCACTGCCCACAAATTCAATGACATTGTTTAATAGCTTTCTTTAATACAGAATGCTAAGTAAAATGTCCATTGAGGGTTAAAAATAATAAAATAATTACTCACCTCATCCGCTTGATCACGCAGCCGTTGATCACGCAGGACCTGCAAAAGGACCTTCGGTGACGTCATCGCGCTCACCATGTGCTCAGCGCAGGTCCTGCTGAATGAAGATAGAAGGGTCTTGTATATTCATTCAGCAGGACCTGCTCTGACGTCACCGCTCTCACCACGTGGTGAGCGCAATGATGTCATCGAAGGTCCTTTTGCAGGTCCTGCAAGAAGACGAAAGAAGACGATAACGGCTGCGCGATCATGCAGATGAGGTGAGTAATTATTTTATTATTTTTTAATGCCATTTATTAACTGCCTGAATAAATAGAACGCTTAAAATACCATTTTATTAAATACTACTTATTAAAAACTTGTGACTCTCCACTAGATTTACAAAAACAGGCTCAATGTGAGAGGGCGGTGTTTGTCCACAAATATACATCCAGGATGTGACCAGGGATCTAATAGTGTATGGTGCTGGTGGCCAGATTTGGGACATAAAAATATTGCGCTTGCATATGAATGAGTGATCCTGGGACAACATCCCATTGTATCTTATAGACACCACTTTAAAGGGAAAGTGATACATTGTGTGTTGATATACACTGTACATAAACAATATTGCCACACATCTCCCACAGTGGACAACTATATACTAATGTGTGGAAGATAACAGTGTAATGGTTGCGGTGTCCTTATAATTTGTGGACAAACACCGCCCTCTCACATTGAGCCTGTTTTTGTAATTCTAATGGAGAGCCACATGTTTTTAAAAGGTAGGATTTAATAAAATGGTATTTTAAGCGTTCTATTTATTCAGGCAGTTAATCAATGCTATAGAATTTCGTATAACGCAAATCTAGTCATCAAATATAAGTTTTTATAATTTTTTAACACTCAATGGACATTTTACTTAGCATTCTGTATTAAAGAATGCTATTATTTTCCATTATAACCATGTTATAATGGAAAATAATAAATTCTACAGAACACCGAATCCAAACTCGAACTTCAGTGAAGAAGTCCGGGTTCGGGTCTCGGTACCAACATTTGCACTCGCGCGGAAAAAACTGAACAACGCAATGCAATCATAGACAAAACTGACTGAAATTGCGTGCGTGTGTGTGTGTTGTGGTGGAGGGTGTGATTGCATGCTAGGGTGTGGGAAAGCGGGATCCAGGGGGCCCAAGTAAATTCTTGCCCAGGGTTCAATCAATATCAAAGACGGCCCTGAGTGTCATCCTACTGCTACCGCCAATGCTGTTCTCCCCAATGCCCCTAAATACTATACTGCAGAAATAACAGTATCTTGCAGATAGTCCCCCACAAAGTAATAGTGCTGCTCAAAGTCCCATTGATTGTAATAATTCTCTCCCAAAGTGCCCTCATTAGTAATAGAGCTCCCCCATTGTGCCAGTATGTATAATGTCCACTTCCCCCCTCTCTTTGTAGTGTCAGCATATGTAATGCTCTCCCGTCCCTCCTGTAATGCCACTATATGTAATGCTACTCCATTCCCTTTGTGCCAATATATAATGCTCCTCTGTCCCCCCTGTAGTGCCAGCACATGTAATCCTCCTCCGTCGCCTTTGTAGTACCAGTATATATAATGCTTCCCTGCCCCCCCCAGTGCTAGTATATAATGCTCCTCCTTCCCGCCCTGTAGTGCCAATAGATAATGCTCCTCTGTCCACTGTCCTCCCCTAGTGCCATTATATAATACTCTGCCTGTAGTGCCAGTATATAATGCTCCTCCATCCCCCCTGTAGTCAATAGATAATGCTTCACGACCCCCCCCCCCCCATAATGCCAGTATATAATATTTCCCCTTTAGTGGCATTATTTAATGATCCTCTGTCCCCCCAAGTAGTGCCAGTTCATACTGCTGCCCCACCTCCCCTCCCTAGTGCCAGTATATAATGCTCCTCCACCCCCGTAGTGCCAGTATATAATGCTTCTCCGTCCCCTCCAATAGTGCCAGTACATAATGCTGCTCCGTCCCCCTCTGTAGTGCTAGTATATAATGCTTCCCCTGTAGTGCCAGTATATAATGCTCCTCCATCCCCCCATGGTGCCAGTATATAATGCTCCTCTGTCTCCCCCTAGTATTGTCAGTATTGTGACACAATGATAGGTTTGGTCTGGGAAAAACATGTATTTTCCTCCCGGCATGTGCTGATGGGCTGATTTACAGTCTGGGTTTTGACAGCACCTGGCTATCCTTAAATAGGCAGCTGGGCTCTGTGTTGAGATCTGGGAGCCTTGTGTCTGGATAAAGGCTTGCTACCTGTTTGGTGATAAAACAGGTTGGTGTTGTTATCAGCAAGGACTCTTTAAGGCAGAATTGCTGCATGGTGTGAATTACAACCAACACCGCAAGGTGACTTTTGGTTTGAATATGACAGTTTTTTTTGTCACTTGCCTAAAGTGTAAAAAAAAAAAAACACAGAACTGTTTGATCCAAATAACTTTTTGTTGCCTCTATACTGCGTCCGCTAATCCTGTCTACCAGAGTGAGTCCCCACAATTGGTGGAGGATGCGTGTAAGTTTAGTGAGGCTGGTGTGAGGCTGAAATATTTTTGTTTTATCTGGGCACGGTTGTATGTCTTACATCAAGCCAGCGAGGTTACAATCCGTGTCTCTCAACAAGATGGAAGCTGTCATGAAAGCCCTCGTGGAGGTTAACTTGCAACAGCGGGAGGCTAATAAGCAGCAGCAAGAAACCAACCAGCTGCTATTGAAACATGTGATGGATTTACAAGCGGCAGAAGCATCCCAGAGTGTCCATGATGCCCGAAAAGCAGTCCGTGCGGCAATCCCTAAGATGACCCCCTCGGACGAGGTCGAGACCTATCTGACGGTGTTTGAAAAGGTGGCCGTGAGGGACAAACTACCCAGCGATCGGTGGGCTGAGGTCGTCGCTCCGTTCCTGGCATCCAGACCACCAGCAGGTGTTTTTTCCGACTTACCAGACGATCAAGTGGCAGATTACACGACAGTAAAGGGTGAGATTCTGGCAAGACTGGGGGTGAATGTGTAGGTCCGTGCCCAGCTGGTACATCAGTGGGAGTTTAACCCAGCAGACCTCAGTATTATGATCTGTTACACCGGTTGCAAAAATGGCTGCAACATGACATGCTGAGTTCCACTGCTATGCTGGACCGTCTGCGGGCTGATGTATTATAGAGGGCTTTGCCGTACCCTCTGCAGCACTGGATTGGCGAGGTGTCTCCTGGTAAAGCTCTTGAGATGGTCAACCTGTTGGAGCGCTATGAGGCTACCAGGACTCTACAGGGGGTTTCTTTTGGGAGGGGGGCAGTCAAACCCCAGAAATCTCCACCCCAGACACAGCGACTGGTGCCAGAAAAACCTGCCCTGGATATACCCCCTACAGACCTAGCTCTGATAATCTGCTGGCGGTGTCAGGAGCCTGGCCACATAAGGGCCGACTGTCCCTATCGGGGCGAACCTATGGATACTAACTATAGCTACCGCCACTCCTTGTATGCCAGGAAGCGGTGTGTAGCTCTGCTGGACTCAGGGAGTCTGGTGTCCCTGTTAAGATCTTCCCTGGTGCAGTATACTGGCCGAAGTCGGGGTCATATTCATCCATGGAGACTTAAAGGACTATCTCACTGCCCTGGTGTCTCTGTCCATGGTGGCCGGCAGGTGGACCCAAGAAGTGGCCGTCGCTATAAATTTACATTAAAAACTCATAATAGGGAGAGATTTCCCAGGCTTCCCAGCACTGTGGCCTACTATGAGAGTGACTGATACCCATGAGACAGGGGTAACCCTAGCAGAGTGGCCCGGCTCAGGGGGGACACCAGAACCCTTGGAACCTGAGACCGAAGGGCCAGCGGTAGGGGTGACCGCCACTTCGGTGGAAGATGGGGAGACAACCCTGCTAAGTGTGATGGTGGGATGGTGATGGTGCCGCCGTGTCCTGAATTAGCAGACGTCAATGTCTCCAGGGATAATTTTGGTACCGCCCAATGTCGGGACCCAATCCTATCCCACGGCTGGGAAAATGTGTTAATAGTAGACTGTGAACCACAACAACCTGGGGCAGAGTCAGTGTTTCTACGTTTTGTGGTTCATCAAGATATGTTGTATGGGGCAAACCAACTACGAGGTGAGCCTATTGAACAGTTGGTAGTCCCCAAGGCTTATCGCAAGCTTGTGTTAGATCTAGCCCACCAACATGTTCTCGGGGGTCACCTGGGGCTGCAGAAAACTCAGGATCGTATTCTACAGCGGTTTTACTGGCCCAGCATATTCAAATAAGTGGAAGAGTTTTGTGAGTCTTGCCCGACCGGCCAGATAACTAGCCCTAGCCACATTTCCATAGTCCCCTAGTACCTCTCCCAATTATCGAAGTACCGTTTGACCGAATAGCTATGGACCTCATAGGCCATCAACACATCTTAGTCATTCTAGACTATGCCACTCGGTGCCCGGAGGCGGTGCCACTGCAACATACCTCGGCCAAACTCATAGATAAGTAGTTAATGGAGATGTTTTCCCGAGTAAGACTACCTAAAAAGGTTCTGACCGACTAAGGGACCCCTTTTATGTCCAAGGTGATGAGGAAACTCTGCAAGTTGCTGCACATAAAAGCACTATGGACGTCCGTTTACCATCCGCAAATGGACGGTCTGGTAGAATGGTTTAACCAAATATTAAAAAATATGTTGAAAAAGGTAGTGTCTAAAGATGGGAAGGACTGGGACCCCTTTCTGCCCTACCTCATGTTCGCAGTACGAGAGGTACCCCAGGCCCCTACTGGGTTATCGCCCTTTGAACTGCTATATGGCAGACACCCTCACGGTCTCTTGGACGTGGCCAAAGAGGCGTGGGAACAACAACCCACTCCACATAAAAGTGTAATTGAGTACGTTACCCAGATGCAAGATCGGATAGAGATAGTGTTGCCTCTTGTTAGGGAGCATATGGAGGCAGCTCAGCGAGCCTAGAGTCGGGTCTATAATTGTCAGGCTCGGGTCCGGATCTTTAACTCGGGTGATACGGATTTGGTTCTGGTGCCGACCGTGGACAGTAAGTTCCTGGCTAGGTGGCAGGGGCCCTAGGAGGTACTTCAGAAAATTGGAGATGTAAACTACAAGGTAAACCAGCCAGGGCGGTGAAAGCCGTAGCAGGTTTACCATGTGAATTTACTCAAACCGTGGAAAGATACGAAAACCTGTACAGAAGACAACCCACGGCCAGGTTTTCTAGGAAAAGAGGTACTGGCCGCTCTGTCTGATGCAAGAGAGGCAGCTGCCACAGTAAAAATTGCTGACAGCCTCTCCTCTAAACAGACTCAGGACCTCCCTGGACGCACTTCCATAATCCAGCATGACATTGTCACTGAGCCTCAAGCAAAAGTCTGATTAAAACTATACCGGGTGACCGAGGCTCAGCGACAAGCCATATCGGAGGAGGTGCAGCTAATGTTGCAGCTAGACATCACTGAGGAGTCAAAAAGTAAGTGGGCTAGTACTATAGTATTGATACCCAAGCCGGACGGGACGTTGCGGTTTTGTAACGACTTTCAAAAACTTAACAAGGTTTCCAAATTCGATGCGTATCCCATGCCCCGGGTAGATGAGCTCATCGAGAGGTTAGGACAAGCCTGGTATTTTTCTGTTTTGGACCTCACGAAAGGGTACTGGCAGGTGCCCTTAACGGAGGCTGCCAAAGAGAAAACTGCCTTCATGACGCCTGAGGGGCTGTATCAATATAAGGTCTTACCCTTTGGTCTGCATGGCGCCGCCGCCACTTTTCAGCGACTAATGGAGATTGTGCTTTGTCCACATCGACGGTACGCTTTGGCTTACCTGGATGATATTGTCATCCACAGTACCGACTGGCAAAGTCACCTACCAAAAGTGCAGGCTGTAGTAGACTCCCTTCGGAAAGCTGGCCTACCGCTAACTCAAAAAAATGTGCGATAGGGTTAGAAGAGACTAAGTACCTGGGGTATGTCATTGGGCGCAAAGTCATCAAACCCCAAGTGAACAAAATAGAGGCTATACGGAATTGGCCCCGACCTTCTACCTCTAGGCAAAAAAAGTAATTCCTGGGAATGGTGGGCTATTACATGAGGTTTGTTCCCCACTTTGCTACTCTAGCCGCACCCTTTACAGGACTCTTGAAGGGACACAAGTCAATGATGGTTCGCTGGGATGATCGGGCGGTAGAGGCTTTCTCTGCTTTGAATTTGGCTCTGTGCGGGTCCCCAGTTTTGGTGACGCCTGACTTCAAAAGGGAGTTTATAGTACAGACCAATGCCTCCGAAGTAGGCCTCGGTGCTGTACTGTCTCAGGAAGTACACGGGGACGAGTATCCCGTTGTCTTCCTCAGCCGTAAGCTCACCCCAGCCGAGACCCGGTATAGTATAGTGGAGAGAGAGTGCCTGGCTATCAAGTGGGCACTAGAATCTCTCTGCTATTATTTATTGGGGAGAAAATTCCGCCTGGTGACTGGCCACTCCCCTCTCAAGTAGCTAAGGACAGAAATGCCCGGTTCACCCAATGGTTTCTTTCCCTACAAAACTTTAAGTTTTCAGTGGAACACAGAGCAGACCGGTTACAGGGAATCCTGTCCCGGGTACATTTGGCGACGTGTGTTCACCCCCCTCAGGGTTGAACAAAGGAGGGGGGTAAAGTGTCACAGTGAAAGGTTTGGTCTGGGAAAACAGGTATTTTCCTCCCAGCATGTGCTGCTGGGCTGATTTACAGCCAGATGAGGTCAAATACCCAACCGGATTTTAAATGTCGGTCCGGGTTTTGGCAGCACCTGACTATCCTTAAATAGGCAGCTGGGCTCAGAAGCCAGGTCTCTGTGGGATCTGGGAGCCTTGTGTGTGGATAAAGGCTTGGCATGAAAACAGGTTGGTGTTGCTATCAGCAAGGACTCTTTGAGGCAAAATTGCTGCATGGTTTGAATTACCACCAACACCGCAAGGTGACTTTTTGTTTGAATATGACTGTTTGTCTTGTCACTTGCCTAAAGTGTGAATAAAACGCTGAACTGTTTGAGCCAAATAACTTGTTGTTGCCTCTATACTGCGTTCGCTAATCCTGTCTACCAGAGCGAGTCCCCACAGTATATAATGCTTCTCTGCACCCCCCTCCAGTAGTGCTAGTATATAATTCTGCTCCATCCCCACTTAATGGCAGTATATGTTGCTTTACCGCTCCCTCCCCCGTAGTGCTAGTATATAATGCTTCTCCACTCCCCCCTGTAGTACCAAGATATAATTTCCCCCTGTAGTACCAGTATATAATGCTCCTACATCCCCCTGTAATACCAGTATATAATATTTCCCCATAGTGCCAGTAAATAATATTGCCCCTGTTGTGTCCCCTGTACTGCCAATATAAATATATATATATATATATATATATATATATATATATATACATATACAGTACAGACCAAAAATTTGAACACAACTTCTCATTCAAAGAGTTTTCTTTATTTTCATGACTATGAAAATTGTAGATTCACACTGAAGGCATCAAAACTATGAATTAACACATGTGGAATTATATACATAACAAAAAAGTGTGAAACAACTGAAAATATGTCATTCTAGGTTCTTCAAAGTAGCCACCTTTTGCTTTGATTACTGATTTGCACACTCTTGGCATTCTCTTGATGAGCTTCAAGAGGTAGTCACCTGAAATGGTCTTCCAAAAGTCTTGAAGGAGTTCCCAGAGATGCTTAGCACTTGTTAGTCCTTTTGCCTTCACTCTGCGATCCAGCTCACCCCAAACTATCTCGATTGGGTTAAGGTCCGGTGACTGTGGAGGCCAGGTCATCTGGCGCAGCACCCCATCACTCTCCTTCATGGTCAAATAGCCCTTATACAGCCTGGAGGTGTGTTTGGGGTCATTGTCCTGTTGAAAAATAAATGATGGTCCAACTAAACGCAAACCGGATGGAATAGCATGTCGCAGCAAGATGCTGTGGTACCCATGCTGGTTCAGTATGCCTTCAATTTTGAATAAATCCCCAACAGTGTCACCAGTAAAGCACCTCCACACCATCACACCTCCTCCTCCATGCTTCACGGTGAGAACCAGGCATGTAGAGTCCATCCGTTCACCTTTTCTGCGTCGCACAAAGACACAGTGGTTGGAACCAAAGATCTCAAATTTGGACTCATCAGACCAAAGCACAGATTTCCACTGGTCTAATGTCCATTCCTTGTGTTCTTTAGCCCAAACAAGTCTCTGCTTGTTGCCTGTCTTTAGCAGTGGTTTCCTAGCAGATATTCTACCATGAAGGCCTGATTCACACAGTCTCCTCTTAACAGTTGATCTAGAGATGTGTCTGCTGATAGAACTCTGTGTGGCATTGACCTGGTCTCTAATCTGAGCTGCTGTTAACCTGCGATTTCTGAGGCTGGTGACTCGGATGAACTTATCCTCCGCAGCAGAGGTGACTCTTGGTCTTCCTTTCCTGGGGTGGTCCGCATGTGAGCCAGTTTCTTTGTAGCGCTTGATGGTTTTTGTGACTGCACTTGGCGACACTTTCAAAGTTTTCCCAATTTTTCAGACTGACTGACCTTCATTTCTTAAAGTAATGATGGCTACTCGTTTTTCTTTACTTAGCTGCTTTTTTCTTGCCATAATACAAATTCTAACAGTCTATTCAGTAGGGCTATCAGCTGTGTATCCATCACTTCTCCACAACGCAACTGATGGTCCCAACCCCATTTATAAGGCAAGAAATCCCACTTATTAAACCTGACAGGGCACACCTGTGAAGTGAAAACTATTTCAGGTGACTACCTCTTGAAGCTCATCAAGAGAATGCCAAGAGTGTGTAAAGCAGTATTTAAAGCAAAAGGTGGCTACTTTGAAGAACCTAGAATATGACATATTTTCAGTTGTTTCACACTTTTTTGTTATGTATATAATTCCACATGTGTTAATTCATAGTTTTGATGCCTTCAGTGTGAATCTACAATTTTCATAGTCACGAAAATAAAGAAAACTCTTTGAATGAGAAGGTATGTCCAAACTTTTGGTCTGTACTGTATATAATGCTCCCCCCGTAATGTCAGTATGTAATGTTCCTTTGCCCCCTGTAGTGCCAGTATATAATGCCCCCTGTAGTACCAGAATATAATGCCCTCCCTGTAGTGCCAGTACATATAATGCTCCTCTTCACCTCGCCCCATAGTGCACCCAGTAATACCAAGGTATAGTATTGAAAAAAAAAATTAACTGCCACCATCTGTGATGCAGACCAGAGGCTGGAAGAGTAGCCATTTCCTGGTGCAGAAGGTAACAATAACATCAGTGTGACTTTCTGTGCCGGGTCTCAGGATGCAAAATGACAAGATGTCATTGTGACCTCCTGCGCCATTCTACTTTTATATAGGCTTCAGGCCTAGTTGGCTGCGGCCAATGAGGCTGAACGGTGAGGATGGAAGGCATATGTTCCTGTGCCCTTCCGTAAACTCCCGACCTCTGGAAGGCCACTAGAAGGGGGTCACCTTGGGCATGGTGCCCTGTTCCTCCCCCTAAAGCCAGCCCCTGCACCAGTCCTTTTGTCTTGCATCCAGCCAACCATGCACTATCAAGGGCACCCCAACCATTACCAGGCAAGAACTGCAAAACCAGGGTTTGCTCCAAGGGCAACAAAGGGTGCGCCCCTCCATTCACTGCCCGCACAGCCCAGAAGTGCGCTGGAGCAGGGATTAGCCACCATGAGGACTACAATCACCCTCATTGCTGCAGCTACCACTCCTATTCTCTCCACTTCACGCTTCCCCTGCGGGCTGATGCACAGCACATGCAGTTTGACCTCACAGAAAAGAGCCTTAATTTATAGTGACTGGCAGAAAGTAGGACGGTATTTTGCAGGTGGGTGTGAGCCCTACCTTCTTTTGGCAGCCCTGGCCTAGAAGTCACTCTAACCTGGCCAGGAATGAAATGATATTAGACACTATTTATTCATGTTGATTTTCTGCAGCACTGTATAGCGATTGTCATTACATCTGACCCAAAGGGGCTCACAATCTAATATACCAACCTGAAACACATATATAATAGGACAAGTTTCATGGAAAACCAATTAACCTACCAATTGGTTTTTAGGGTGTGAGAGGAGACCAGGAGGAAACTCATGCCAACATAAGGAGAACATACAGACTTTATGTAGATGTTGTCCTTGGTCTGATTCAAAAACAGGACTTCAGACCCACTAGGCGACAATGCTAAATAACGCACTGTCCATATGAATGTATTATTTATGACTACAGGAAATATGGGAATCTAATTTTTGTTTTGCTACAAGTTCATGGCGCTGATTTTCTTTTATTGGGCATAATGATTATTTTCAGGACTATAGTGGCACATAATATCTGTCATATTCAGGAGACATTTCTGTACGTATCCTCTGTTGTCACACCAAAGAAAATTGCAGTTGTAAAAAAAGTTGTTGGTAGGGAGGTTTATTTGGGGCATTTCTCATGGAGTTTATACACAGTGCTGAATAATTAGAAATTCAATTACAAATAGCTATAAATAAGAAAAAGGATAGTGCATATGTAATATGTGGTGTTCTCTGAAGGTAGTCAACTAAATGGTAATGTAGTGCCACCTACTGATCATTTAAAGTAAGTACTTTTTCTAAGCTCGAAAGAAAAATCTTATTGCTCCCAGTTTCCCAATAATGTAGGAAACATTTAATAACATATTCTCATTTTATTTGATTTCTTTATATGATCCTTGCCGAGTCCCTGGGAGACACATATAGTACTAAAATAATTACATAAGTATTTCACAGGAGAGTGCTTGTATTTGTACTGACACTTAAAGGCACAGCATCAAATCCCCCCCCCCCCCCCCCCACACACACACACACACACATATTAACAGCCTATATGTAAAGATTCTATGCCTTTTTTTTTTTTTCTTACAAAAAATAAAATAAAAACAGGTGGATTTTTTTTCTGGATAACATTTTTTAAGTCACTCCATGTATTTGCAGTCTACCTGTTTGGACTTTTAGCACAGTAGACAGCCTGACTTGACTCTCTCAGTGAGACCATTCACTGTGGTCAGAGAGGGGAAGTAGGATGAGTAACTCAATTAGGGCATTGCACAGTTAAGTGCAATGCACTCTGTGGGCATCTTTTTCTAGAGAACAATAGAGCTATCATAATGCCATCCCAATTCTACATCTAATATTCTACTAGCAGATAACATCTTTCTCATCACATCTCTGTGCTGATGCCTGCAGAAGGACAATATTTTGTGTTTAATTTCCAATGGCATATTACTGCCAACATGAAATAGAAAACCAGATAAAAAAAAATGTAAAAAATGTTTTCTGTGAATATATCCAATGTACAGCACCTCAACCAGCCTATGTTCATATAAAAAAATTTTTTGCATATAAAACATTTTTTAGCATATAAAAAACATGTTAGATTATTTATTATATTTGAATGTATCCGTACGGTGGGCCACCATAATAAATTTTACTGCTGGACCTTAGGTACCCCAGTCCGACGCTGATTGTGAGAGTGTCTTGGGTGTGTCTTCTCGAATAACTGTGTTACCAAACATCATAAGGCAGCAGTGGTCCGTCAAGTGCAGAGCATTGATACTAATTACCCCAGATTCTCTAACTTGCCAAAATTCAAGCAGCCATTTTCACTTCTCAGTGATCCAATACCTCTGTAGCTCTATAGCAGGGATTAGCAACTTCCGGCGCTCCAGCTGTTGTGAAAGTACAACTCCCAGCATGTTCCATTTGTCTGAGAACAGCTGAGCAAGTGTGCATGCTGGAAGTCATAGTTTTACCATGGGAGGAGTGCCAAAGGTTGCTGACCCCTGCTCTATAGGGTCCTACAGACCTGAATAAAAGATATACACAATTGCTATCACAGTGCGCCTGCCACGGCCTCTCTCCTGGCAGCCATCGCAACGATCACATTCGGGGATCCGACACTCGGGACCCCTGCCGATCAGCTGTTTGAGAAGGCAGCGGCTCTGGCAGTAGTGCCGCGGCCTTTTCGCTGTTTACAGCAGGCCCAGTGATGTCATGACTAGTATTAACTGGCCTGGGCGGGGCTAAGTTCCATTCAAGTGAACAGAGCTTAGCCCCGCCCAGGCCATTGATACTAGTCATGATGTCGCTGGGCCTGCGGTAAACAGCGAGTAGGCAGTGGCGCTACTGCCAGCGCCACTGCCTTCTCAAACAGCTGATCGGCAGGGGCCCCGGGTGTAGGAGTCCCGCCGATCAGATGCTGATGATCTATCCAGAGGATAGATCAGCAGTTTAACAAAACTGCAGAACCCCTTTAAGACTATTGGTAAAAATCCTGCTGCTATAAAAGCGTTCACTGAAAGCAACAATTTCTACAATAAAGCAATAAAAAGTGAGACTGCTCTGCATAATGTATGCACAAATAGATAATTATGTGTCCCTTTAAAACTACATAAACCTAAATTATACACAACACTGATGATAATGGGTGCACCTCGTAATTCACATTGGGTGCTCAATGTTTGTTCTGAATATTCATACAGCGGATGACTTAATGCATTCTACATTCATTACACAAGAGCACAATTTCATATACATTATGATTAGAGTCTATTTTGTTATATGGATTTTATTACACGCATGGATGTAATCATTGCTTTCTGTTTCAGGATTGGGCTGCCACTCAAAGAGATTATATATTATTTCCAGTCGTACAGCAAAGCAATTACTTGTGGCTATTGAAGGTAACCATGTTATTATAAAAACATAGCAATCTAGAGAACTATCTCTCTGGGTGCGCTTCAAATTCATGTTTTTATGCCACCAAGACTGTGTTTAGAGTTGGAGCTCCTCTAGGTATTTTGCGCGACTATAACCTAATATAGTGATCAATCTTGTCCATACAACAAGTAGCATAATACAATATGTATTTACAGTAAGTAATGTAAAAAACTAAGTCCAAGTAAGTGGCTAAACATGATAAATGATACAGCTATATGTAGAGAAGGCAGTCGGCACTGCCGCGAGTGTATTCACATAGATTGACAGGAACAACATGCGTTCAGAAGTGAGTGTTCACTGGCGGTGCCCACTTATAGCTCCAACTCTTGAACCACAATATAGAGAAAAAGAACACAGCGGTACTCACCAACATTCTTTTTGCAGCTTTTATTGTTACTTTCATAAAACACGGGGGATGCAGGTACAGCATAGCAAAAAAAGGCAACAGCCGTTTTGCGCCTCCGGAAGCGCAGGAGGTGCGAAACAGTTGTTGCCTTTTTTTGCTGTGCTGGACCTGCATCCCCCATGTTTGATAAAATTTCGGTAGATTCCTGTTTCTTAACCTCTTCAGGACACATGACGTACCGGTACGTCATGATGCCCTGGTACTTAAGGACACATGACGTACCGGTACGTCATGTGTTGTTTCGATCACTGCCGCCCGGCTGGCAGTGATCGGAACAAGGTGCCTGCACAAATCATGGAGCAGGCACCTAGGCTAAATGCGCGGGGGGGTCCCGTGACCCCCCCATGTCGGCGATCGCAACAAACCGCAGGTCAATTCAGACCTGCGGTTTGATGCGCTTTTTGCCGTTTCTGATCCCTGCGGTCCCTGACCGCGGGGATCAGAAACTTTACAATGCCCAGAATATATATGTTATTCCTCCCCCTGCACCCCTGAATGATATTATGTGGGCGGGTGGTGCAGGGGGAGGGTTGCGGGCGGTGCGGGCGGTGCGGGAGGCGGGCGGTGCGGCAGGCGGGATCGCGATCCCCCGTCCGCCTCCCATTGCGTAATCGTTGGTGTAGAGTGGGTATACCAGGGTGCCAGCACATTGCTGGCACCCTGGTATAAGCGGCTGACATCGTTGATGCGATGTCAGCCGTTTAACCCTTTCCATACAGCGGTCCGTACGGACCGCTGTATGGAAAAGGTTAACAGCGCAGGGAGCTCCCTCCCTCTCCGATCGGGGGGC
Organism: Bufo gargarizans; assembly: GCF_014858855.1. NCBI lineage: Eukaryota > Metazoa > Chordata > Amphibia > Anura > Bufonidae > Bufo > Bufo gargarizans. The sequence continues at coordinate 195,322,207 of NC_058083.1, forward strand.
TGCTGTGCCTTTGCAGCCCCCCGATGGGAGAGGGAGAGAGCCCCCAGACAGCCCCCCGACACCCCAGTCCTTACCCTTCCCCGTCTGCGAAGTTGTGGCAGACGGGGAAGGTTCCCATGGCAACAGGACGCCTGCTCAGGCGTCCTGCTGTCCATGGTGCTGAACAGATCTGTGCTGAAAGCATAGATCTGTTCAGTGTAAGTAAAATACAGTGCAGTACCCTATATAGAGTACAGTACTGTATTATATAGACATCAGACCCACTGGATCTTCAAGAACCAAGTGGGTCTGGGTAAAAAAAAAAGTTAAAAAAAGTGAAAAAAAAGTAAAAATCAAAAAACACATTTATCACTGATTAAAAATGAAAAAAATTAAATTCCCTACACATGTTTGGTATCGCCGCGTCCGTAACGACCTGATCTATAAAACGGTAATGTTACTTTACCCGAACGGTGAACGCCATAAAAATAAAAAATTAAAAACTATGATAAAATAGAAATTTTGCCCACCTTACTTCCCAAAAAAAGGTAATAAAAGTGATCAAAAAAGTCGCATGTACGCCAAAATTGTAACAATCAAACCGTCATCTCATCCCGCAAAAAATGAGACCCTACTTAAGATAATCGCCCAAAAACTGAAAAAACTATGGCTCTTAGACTATGAAAACACTAAAACATCATTTTTTTTGTTTCAAAAATGAAATCATTGTGTAAAACTTACATAAATAAAAAAAAGTATACATATTGGGTATTGCCGCGTCCGTATGGACCGGCTCTATAAAAATATCACATGACCTAACCCCTCAGGTGACCACCGTAAAAAAATAAAAATAAAAACGGTGTAAAAAAAGCAATTTTTGGTCATCTTACATCACAAAAAGTGCAATAGCAAGCGATCAAAAAATCATATGCACCCCAAAATAGTGCCAATCAAACCGTCATCTCATCCCGCAAAAAATGAGACCCTACTCAAGATAATCGCCCAAAAACTGAAACAACTATGGCTCTTAGACTATGTAGACACTAAAACTTTTTTTGTTTTAAAAATGAAATCATTGTGTAAAACTTACATAAATAAAAAAAATTGTATACATATTAGGTATCGCCGCGTCCGTGACAACCTGCTCTATAAAATTACCACATGATCTACCCTGTCAGATAAATGTTGTAAATAGCAAAAAAAAAAACTGTGCCAAAAAGGTATTTCTTGTTACCTTGCCGCACAAAAAGTGTAATATAGAGCAACCAAAAATCATATGTACCCTAAACTAGTACCAACAAAACTGCCACCCTATCCCGTAGTTTCTAAAATGGGGTCACTTTTTTGAGTTTCTACTCTAGGGGTGCATCAGGGGGGCTTCAAATGGGACATGGTGTCAAAAAACCAGTCCAGCAAAATCTGCCTTCCAAAAACCGTATGGCATTCCTTTTCTTCTGCGCCCCGCCGTGTGCCCGTACAGTGGTTTACGACCACATATGGGGTGTTTCTGTAAACTACAGAATTAGGGCCATGAATAATGAGTTTTGTTTGGCTGTTAACCCTTTCTTTGTAACTGGAAAAAAAATATTAAAATGGAAAATCTGCCAAAAAAGTGAAATTTGGAAATTGTATCTCTATTTTCCATTAAATCTTGTGCAACACCTAAAGGGTTAAAAATGTATGTAAAATCTGTTTTGAATACCTTGAGGGGTGTAGTTTCTTAGATGGGGTCACTTTTATGGAGTTTCTACTCTAGGGGCGCATCAGGGGGCTTCAAATGGGACATGGTGTCAAAAAACCAGTCCAGCAAAATCTGACTTCCAAAAACCAAACGGCGCACCTTTCACTCTACGCCCCGCTGTGTGGCCGTACAGTAGTTTACGGCCACATATGGGGTGTTTATGTAAACAGCAGAGTCAGGGCAATAAAGATACAGTCTTGTTTGGCTGTTAACCCTTGCTTTGTTAGTGGAAAAAATGGGTTAAAATGGAAAATAAGGCAAAAAAATGAAATTTTCAAATTTCATCCCCATTTGCCAATAACTCTTGTGCAACACCTAAAGGGTTAACGACGTATGTAAAATCAGTTTTGAATACCTTGAGGGGTGTAGTTTCTTAGATGGGGTCACTTTTATGGAGTTTCTACTCTAGGGGTGCATCAGGGGGCTTCAAATGGGACATGGTGTAAATAAACCAGTCCATAAAAATCAGCCTTTCAAAAACCAAACGGCGCACCTTTCACTGTACGCCCCGCTGTGTGGCCGTACAGTAGTTTACGGCCACATATTGGGTGTTTCTGTAAACGGCAGAGTCAGGGCAATAAAGATACAGTCTTGTTTGGCTGTTAACCCTTGCTTTGTTAGTGGAAAAAATGGGTGAAAATGGAAAAATAAACAAAAAAATGAAATTCTCAAATGTCATCCCCATTTGCCAATAACTCTTGTGCAACACCTAAAGGGTTAACAACGTATGTAAAATCAGTTTTGAATACCTTGAGGGGTGTAGTTTCTTAGATGGGGTCATTTTTGGGAGTTTTCTATTATCTAAGCCTCACAATATGACTTCAAACCTGAACTGGTCCATAAAAAGTGGGATTTTGAAGATTTCTGAAAATTTTCAAAATTTGCTTCTAAACTTCTAAGCCTTGTAACATCCCCAAAAAATAAAATATCATTCCCAAAATGCTACAAACATGAAGTAGACATATGGGGAATGTCAAATCATCACAATTTTTGGGGGTATTACTATGTATTACAGAAGTAGAGAAACTGAAACTTTGAAATTTGCAAATTTTTGAGATTTTTTGGTAAATTAGGTATTATTTTGTGCAAAAAAAATAATTTTTTTGACTTCATTTTACCAGTGTCATGAAGTACAATATGTGACGAAAAAACAATCTCAGAACGGCCTGGATAAGTCAAAGCGTTTTAAAGTTATCAGCACTTAAAGTGACACTGGTCAGATTTGCAAAAAATGGCCTGGTCCTAAGGTGTAAAAAGGCTGTGTCCCTAAGGGGTTAAATAAAAAAACACCCCCTGGAGGGTAGAGAGGAAACAAGGAAGCACTGGAGGCTGAACAATTGAGAGAAGGAATAGCAAAGACTCACCATAGGAAGGGAAGCAAGCCTTCTTCCACTGCAAGGCAGGTGGGAAAAGAGAAACACGCTATGAGAAGGTGGAAACCCCATCCTGACAGAGAAAGCAGCCAACCTCTGAGGGAGAAGGGGGTCCTTGGTAATGGACAGGAGAAGGAAATTTAAAGACATCGTTCCCATGCAAAGAAGGTGAGAATCGAGCCTCAGAAAAACTGGAACAAAATAGCACTGTGAAATGTAAGACCAGAGAAATCCCTGGCCACATAAAGTCTCAGGACAAAAGGAACCAGTCACAGGCCCTGGTAATACAAGTGGGGACACACTCCTCTGAGAGATATTGGAGTAGAAGAGAAAGGACTCCAAACAGCCTTAGGAGGAACAGTTCTCAAATCGAGGGAAAGCTCCATCCCAGAAGTGGCCACTATGAATGTAAATTGCAAACCGGAGCAACAAACTCCCAGGTACCAGGATCTGAACCTGGGGAGACGGGAAGAGAGGTTAGAATTAGTGTTGAGCGAGCTTGTGTTTTAAGTTCGGCGTCTAAAGTTCGAGTTCAGGTTATCGAAGTATCCCGTTATGGATTCTAAATTCCATTATGGTCCGTGGTAGCGGAATCCATAACGGGATACTTCGATAACCCGAACTTTAGACGCGGAACTTAAAACACAAGTTCGCACGACCCAGGAGGAAAAAGAACCAAACCGGGCCCTAAGAAGCAGCTGTCATACAGAGCATGAGCGGTCAGAGATGCCATGAGTAGCTTGCCCAGAGGGAACCTGCCAGCTAGATGGTCTAAGAATCCTTGGGGCATAGACTCCAAGAAGCAGGATTACCCAGTCAGAGGCTCAATTAGGGTCCACAGAACTGGACCACATGAGGACAATAACAGCCCGATTATCAAAGGAAAAATGAAATGTAGCAACCATAGGGGAAAAAAATCATCAGCCATGGTTTACCAACCATCCCAAGTGTAATGACTAGCATACTGTAAAACATTTCCCCCGAAGAGGCAAGTAAGGCACACTGGATTTTGTAAAAGAATTGCCAGACATCCATATGTCAGAAAAGGATGCAGAATTCGCCAGGGGAAGCCAGGAGAGACTACACTGACATGTAGAAACCAGCTATCAGCAGAGCACAATGAAACCCCCTAGGAAGGGGGAAGAAACTGACAGGTTCAGACAACCGCAAAGCCCAAGCGAACAGCACTTCTGTTATGTACAACAGAGAACATAAGGGAGTACCAAGAACGCTCGGACCATGGAAGAACTACGGGACCATGTCCAATACCAGAGCGAGCAGCGGAAAATTCCACTGAGACTGAGTCCAATATTCAGTCACCGCATGCAGGCCAGTCAGGCCGATAGCACAGCAACCCCCAGCCACTGCAGGAGCAGATCCAACCCAGGGGGAGGGATGGAGGGCAAGGGGACCTGCCACAACATGAACCATCGAACAGGGGCCCAAGATAATATGTCCCACCAGTGATGCTAAATGCGGCCAGGGGGCACTGTGAAGATTGGGAAAGCACCCTCTGGGAAGAACGACATCTCGTCCTCCCACTGGAAATTGCGTGCAGAGACCTCTAGAAAGGCAACACCCCTAGAATAAAAACAGGAAGCCATAAAAAATGGCAGTAAAGAGTTTGGCCTAGTCCCGGCAAAAGCTGGGGGCTAGAGTAGACAGTGTAGCCGAAAATGAGGCACCCCCGGTGGACTGATGCTGCAGGGGGCTGGGAAAAAGCTCTAAAAGTCTACAAAAAAGGGTCGGAAAGGGGGTCAAAGCGACCTCCATTGGTGACAAAAATGACATAATAGAACCCGTGGATGGCAGGGAAAAATCGGAAAACAGATGCGGCCTTGTCACAGCCGGAGCTGGGGACTAAAGTAGACACTGCAGCCGCAAATGAAGCACCCTAAATGGGTGGACACCATGGGACCTGGGGAGGGGAGGAGGGAATGCCCTGAGAGGGGGGAAGGGGTGTAGTGTACGGGAGAGTAATACCCCGTCACTACAGAAGGGTCACTTGGGTACTGTCGTTCCCCCTGTATTTATGGGGAGGTTGGTATAGAATATCTTGTAAATGTAATGCTATGTACTTCCTGTTACTGTGAAAGGTGCATGTGCAGGCCGGCTAGGGTGTCATTCCAGCTCTGAGTCACTAGAGGGAGCTAGGGTTATATAAGGCCCAGTCAGGAAGTAGTAGTGGGTTCAGACAGTGGGAGCAGAGGTCAGAAATGATCCTGTGTCTGAGTGAAGGCCAGGCTATGGGCCTGTGAGAGCAGAGCAGGCCTGAAGCCTGCCGACTAGGAGAGGGTAGTAAAGGCCCTGTAACCGGGTTCCGGATCCAAGGAAAAGGTTCCCCTCCTGAGTCATCATCCGTTTAGCTGAAACAGCATAAGCAAGCCACCAGCCAAGACACAGAATACCACAGAGGCCGATCAGATAAAGCAAGAGGTACTCAAGATAACAGAGGAGGTACTAGATAAGGACAGCTTCAAGGGTACGCCAGATAAAGGGCATTAGACCTTGGAGAGAAAGTCACATGTTTCAGGACCAGTCAGGAATAGTGTGCAAGCCGCCTGTACTGCATCTCCTGTAATCAACACTCTGTATAATACATTGCTAAGACCGGCCATTCTGTGCTTCCAAGAACCAGCGGTATTCCAATAGTCACCAACTGTCTTCATGGAACTGCGCTTCCAACTGCGTCCATGTATTATACTCACTGATATTCAGTAAAGTTCCAGTTTTTGTTGGCTATCCTATGCTTGCTTCATTCTTCTACAATACCATACACGGCGTGTCACCGTTAAACTGACACTGGCGTCACGAACTTTGAAATACCTGCCTGTTCCAGTATTCGCCCCAATTGAAGACGACAGTGGATCCCAGGTTAGTGAGTCAATCTGCACTACAAAGCCCAGCATACACTACTGACCCCCTGGGACACTGCATCGCTCTTTTTGGCGTCACGAACAGGATCCGCATACTTCTGAAGTGCAGAGAAGTGTGAACTGTGTGCTTTAACTATTCCACCACCGTATTACAAAGACTGTAACCTTTATTTCTAAAATCTGTGGATTACAATTGTGCCTGGGAGGAATCAGAGACGCTGTACTGTGTTGCGCTACCCCCAGAGAGAAAATCACATTTGTGGACTGTGTTTTATTGGACTTTTCATCATCCTGCTTGCTGTCAGTGAATTGCAGCATCAGGACATCTAAAATGGCCGCCGACGCCATGAGGCTTTTTACTGCGCCATCAGGATGTGCAGAGGCGCGAATATTTGGCGCCAAAACCTTCCAAGAAGGAGGAGATGATTGCCCTGGAGCGCCACCCACCTTGAGGAGTGATGACGTGGCTGAGTTCCTTGGTGAGTTACGCCTGGGAGGCGGGCCTCAGATGGAGGTAGACCGGCCCAGTGTGTGGGAGGAGTCAGTGTCGACGCTGCACCCAGTGAGAAGAGAGATGGCGTGTGCTGAGGAGCTGGAAGTCGAGACCACGTGTGAGTGGGGCGCCACTCCACCGGACTTTCCCGAGTTGGGGCCATGGGACCCTCTAGCCTGGACGGCCACCCCCTGGGCCCAGGCCATGGACTTGAGTATCACCCGTCCTGAGTCCCCACCGATCCGTCGCCGGCACGCGGAATGGCCGACTATCATGGCCGAATTGAGAGCTGCGGTGGCTAAGAAGAACACCAGCCGGAAAAAGCGGTTTGAAGAAATGGCCAAGTCCATCCAAGGAGACTCCTTTCCGGGTAAGCCCCAGCTAGAAAGGCGCCGCGGGATCGTGGTGTCCTTTGACAAAGAAAAAGGATACGGGTTCATCCAGGAGTTGGGAACTGGCCGGGACTTTTATGTGAACCGGCGGTCGGTGAAGCGGCACTACCTCCCGGAGCATCTCCATAATTTGACCATGGGAGAGATCGTGGAGTATACCCCCGCCGAGAGTTTACGGGGCCCCTACGCTACCGCAGTCACTCGCCCGAAGGCGCCGGCTGAGACCTGGGACCCTGAGAAAGAGGGGACAGATCCGGGTGAGACAGAGGGAGTGAAAGTGGAATCGGCCCGAACCACCCACCTGCATAGCCAGGCTTACTTAAGTCCCGATGTCTTCTGGAGCCCATCGTGCTGCAGGGGCTGGAGGAACGATATCCCCCTCCTGATGCGGTGAGGCGAGAAGAGGAGAAAGAGCGACAGGACAGCTGCCAGCGGGCGGAAGAATGTACAGAGGCCCGACGTCGAGCAGCGGCTGCCACCGTTACCCCAGAGGCCACTGTCACCGAACCTCCGGTAGCTCCGACGACCTGCACCAAAGCTGACCTAGAGGCCCTACGCAAGAGGGTGTATTGGGTGGCGGACCTTGGGTGCGCAGGAGGCGTGCGGTGGTTCCCGTTTCCTAGGACGGATGCCGAAATGGAGGCAATGAAGGACAAGCCTCCCCCTCTAAAGATTGTCAGAGGAGATGGTTTCCAGATGTAGCCGGCCTTGCCAGAACAGTTGCTGCAAGTTCCGTACATTGACTCTTCATCAGAGGAAGAATTTGACACTCGCCTGTGAGTAAGCCTTTCCTCATGTCCGTCTCCCTAATGGCCGTTTTGTCCCTCCGGTTGGCAGAGCTGGTCAAGCTTGCTGCCAGTTACACACGGCCGGTGGCATTCTAACCAAATAATAGTGCCATTGTATACCACTGCTTCCAGCTGCCCTTGTTATGTTTGGGACATCCGGTTTGCTGCTATTATCCCAGTTGTGCTTTAAAGTTTTTGCACAAATTTTCCCTTTTTACCCCCATTTCAGGTTGAAAAGACATTTTTATGTCAGCACTATTTTAAAGGGTAAGCAGGACTTGCCAGGATAACATGGCCCTGGTATTGTCAGAGTCCTGTATTGTCATTTTATATATGTGCTGCTGACTGTATTTAGTAACCGGTTTTTTTATTCAAGTATATGTGCCCAGAGATGGACTTCCTATGTGCAAGCCTCTGAGAGGTTAATTTTATTATGGACTTATTTATTGTCATGGACTATCCTGGTTCTTTAAACATCCGCTGTGCCAGGTCAGCGCCCCCGTTCCACTCACTATCCTGAGAAGAAGAGAACGACGCCCCTTGTCACCAGACTTCACCTTTGCCAATTGGGTCTGATATGAGTATAAATGACATATATGTATGCATGCATGTGTCTTTCTCTATTTCAGGTAATGATTCCAGTTGGGCGGGCCCTGATGGAGTACGAGGTCGTACTCAGCTTAAAGCAGCGGGGTATGTAGTGTACGGGAGAGTAATACCCCGTCACTACAGAAGGGTCACTTGGGTACTGTCGTTCCCCCTGTATTTATGGGGAGGTTGGTATAGAATATCTTGTAAATGTAATGCTATGTACTTCCTGTTACTGTGAAAGGTGCATGTGCAGGCCGGCTAGGGTGTCATTCCAGCTCTGAGTCACTAGAGGGAGTCACTAGAGGTTATATAAGGCCCAGTCAGGAAGTAGTAGTGGGTTCAGACAGTGGGAGCAGAGGTCAGAAATGATCCTGTGTCTGAGTGAAGGCCAGGCTATGGGCCTGTGAGAGCAGAGCAGGCCTGAAGCCTGCCGACTAGGAGAGGGTAGTAAAGGCCCTGTAACCGGGTTCCGGATCCAAGGAAAAGGTTCCCCTCCTGAGTCATCATCCGTTTAGCTGAAACAGCATAAGCAAGCCACCAGCCAAGACACAGAATACCACAGAGGCCGATCAGATAAAGCAAGAGGTACTCAAGATAACAGAGGAGGTACTAGATAAGGACAGCTTCAAGGGTACGCCAGATAAAGGGCATTAGACCTTGGAGAGAAAGTCACATGTTTCAGGACCAGTCAGGAATAGTGTGCAAGCCGCCTGTACTGCATCTCCTGTAATCAACACTCTGTATAATACATTGCTAAGACCGGCCATTCTGTGCTTCCAAGAACCAGCGGTATTCCAATAGTCACCAACTGTCTTCATGGAACTGCGCTTCCAACTGCGTCCATGTATTATACTCACTGATATTCAGTAAAGTTCCAGTTTTTGTTGGCTATCCTATGCTTGCTTCATTCTTCTACAATACCATACACGGCGTGTCACCGTTAAACTGACACTGGCGTCACAAACTTTGAAATACCTGCCTGTTCCAGTATTCGCCCCAATTGAAGACGACAGTGGATCCCAGGTTAGTGAGTCAATCTGCACTACAAAGCCCAGCATACACTACTGACCCCCTGGGACACTGCATCGCTCTTTTTGGCGTCACGAACAGGATCCGCATACTTCTGAAGTGCAGAGAAGTGTGAACTGTGTGCTTTAACTATTCCACCACCGTATTACAAAGACTGTAACCTTTATTTCTAAAATCTGTGGATTACAATTGTGCCTGGGAGGAATCAGAGACGCTGTACTGTGTTGCGCTACCCCCAGAGAGAAAATCACATTTGTGGACTGTGTTTTATTGGACTTTTCATCATCCTGCTTGCTGTCAGTGAATTGCAGCATCAGGACATCTAAAATGGCCGCCGACGCCATGAGGCTTTTTACTGCGCCATCAGGATGTGCAGAGGCGCGAATATTTGGCGCCAAAACCTTCCAAGAAGGAGGAGATGATTGCCCTGGAGCGCCACCCACCTTGAGGAGTGATGACGTGGCTGAGTTCCTTGGTGAGTTACGCCTGGGAGGCGGGCCTCAGATGGAGGTAGACCGGCCCAGTGTGTGGGAGGAGTCAGTGTCGACGCTGCACCCAGTGAGAAGAGAGATGGCGTGTGCTGAGGAGCTGGAAGTCGAGACCACGTGTGAGTGGGGCGCCACTCCACCGGACTTTCCCGAGTTGGGGCCATGGGACCCTCTAGCCTGGACGGCCACCCCCTGGGCCCAGGCCATGGACTTGAGTATCACCCGTCCTGAGTCCCCACCGATCCGTCGCCGGCACGCGGAATGGCCGACTATCATGGCCGAATTGAGAGCTGCGGTGGCTAAGAAGAACACCAGCCGGAAAAAGCGGTTTGAAGAAATGGCCAAGTCCATCCAAGGAGACTCCTTTCCGGGTAAGCCCCAGCTAGAAAGGCGCCGCGGGATCGTGGTGTCCTTTGACAAAGAAAAAGGATACGGGTTCATCCAGGAGTTGGGAACTGGCCGGGACTTTTATGTGAACCGGCGGTCGGTGAAGCGGCACTACCTCCCGGAGCATCTCCATAATTTGACCATGGGAGAGATCGTGGAGTATACCCCCGCCGAGAGTTTACGGGGCCCCTACGCTACCGCAGTCACTCGCCCGAAGGCGCCGGCTGAGACCTGGGACCCTGAGAAAGAGGGGACAGATCCGGGTGAGACAGAGGGAGTGAAAGTGGAATCGGCCCGAACCACCCACCTGCATAGCCAGGCTTACTTAAGTCCCGATGTCTTCTGGAGCCCATCGTGCTGCAGGGGCTGGAGGAACGATATCCCCCTCCTGATGCGGTGAGGCGAGAAGAGGAGAAAGAGCGACAGGACAGCTGCCAGCGGGCGGAAGAATGTACAGAGGCCCGACGTCGAGCAGCGGCTGCCACCGTTACCCCAGAGGCCACTGTCACCGAACCTCCGGTAGCTCCGACGACCTGCACCAAAGCTGACCTAGAGGCCCTACGCAAGAGGGTGTATTGGGTGGCGGACCTTGGGTGCGCAGGAGGCGTGCGGTGGTTCCCGTTTCCTAGGACGGATGCCGAAATGGAGGCAATGAAGGACAAGCCTCCCCCTCTAAAGATTGTCAGAGGAGATGGTTTCCAGATGTAGCCGGCCTTGCCAGAACAGTTGCTGCAAGTTCCGTACATTGACTCTTCATCAGAGGAAGAATTTGACACTCGCCTGTGAGTAAGCCTTTCCTCATGTCCGTCTCCCTAATGGCCGTTTTGTCCCTCCGGTTGGCAGAGCTGGTCAAGCTTGCTGCCAGTTACACACGGCCGGTGGCATTCTAACCAAATAATAGTGCCATTGTATACCACTGCTTCCAGCTGCCCTTGTTATGTTTGGGACATCCGGTTTGCTGCTATTATCCCAGTTGTGCTTTAAAGTTTTTGCACAAATTTTCCCTTTTTACCCCCATTTCAGGTTGAAAAGACATTTTTATGTCAGCACTATTTTAAAGGGTAAGCAGGACTTGCCAGGATAACATGGCCCTGGTATTGTCAGAGTCCTGTATTGTCATTTTATATATGTGCTGCTGACTGTATTTAGTAACCGGTTTTTTATTCAAGTATATGTGCCCAGAGATGGACTTCCTATGTGCAAGCCTCTGAGAGGTTAATTTTATTATGGACTTATTTATTGTCATGGACTATCCTGGTTCTTTAAACATCCGCTGTGCCAGGTCAGCGCCCCCGTTCCACTCACTATCCTGAGAAGAAGAGAACGACGCCCCTTGTCACCAGACTTCACCTTTGCCAATTGGGTCTGATATGAGTATAAATGACATATATGTATGCATGCATGTGTCTTTCTCTATTTCAGGTAATGATTCCAGTTGGGCGGGCCCTGATGGAGTACGAGGTCGTACTCAGCTTAAAGCAGCGGGGTATGTAGTGTACGGGAGAGTAATACCCCGTCACTACAGAAGGGTCACTTGGGTACTGTCGTTCCCCCTGTATTTATGGGGAGGTTGGTATAGAATATCTTGTAAATGTAATGCTATGTACTTCCTGTTACTGTGAAAGGTGCATGTGCAGGCCGGCTAGGGTGTCATTCCAGCTCTGAGTCACTAGAGGGAGTCACTAGAGGTTATATAAGGCCCAGTCAGGAAGTAGTAGTGGGTTCAGACAGTGGGAGCAGAGGTCAGAAATGATCCTGTGTCTGAGTGAAGGCCAGGCTATGGGCCTGTGAGAGCAGAGCAGGCCTGAAGCCTGCCGACTAGGAGAGGGTAGTAAAGGCCCTGTAACCGGGTTCCGGATCCAAGGAAAAGGTTCCCCTCCTGAGTCATCATCCGTTTAGCTGAAACAGCATAAGCAAGCCACCAGCCAAGACACAGAATACCACAGAGGCCGATCAGATAAAGCAAGAGGTACTCAAGATAACAGAGGAGGTACTAGATAAGGACAGCTTCAAGGGTACGCCAGATAAAGGGCATTAGACCTTGGAGAGAAAGTCACATGTTTCAGGACCAGTCAGGAATAGTGTGCAAGCCGCCTGTACTGCATCTCCTGTAATCAACACTCTGTATAATACATTGCTAAGACCGGCCATTCTGTGCTTCCAAGAACCAGCGGTATTCCAATAGTCACCAACTGTCTTCATGGAACTGCGCTTCCAACTGCGTCCATGTATTATACTCACTGATATTCAGTAAAGTTCCAGTTTTTGTTGGCTATCCTATGCTTGCTTCATTCTTCTACAATACCATACACGGCGTGTCACCGTTAAACTGACACTGGCGTCACAAACTTTGAAATACCTGCCTGTTCCAGTATTCGCCCCAATTGAAGACGACAGTGGATCCCAGGTTAGTGAGTCAATCTGCACTACAAAGCCCAGCATACACTACTGACCCCCTGGGACACTGCAGGGGGGTCATAGCGACCCCCATATAGAGAGAAAATTAGCCACACAGAGATCCTGGATGCCAGGAAAAAGGCGCGAACTGGCCCGGTCTAGTCCACGCAGAGTAATTAGGAGGCCGAGGAAGGGAAGGACGGCCAGGGGCGAGGGGACCCCGATAGAGTATGGATGGATGGGAGAGACGGAGTCCCTAACTAGGGTAGGGAGCATACTCACTATCTGGCGTCTTTGGGCACCGCAGGGTCACCCCTTCAGTAAACTTTCACGAGAGTGCGATTACCGGTACTCCACTGCGGATGCAGTAATGGGAGACTGGGTGACCGGCAAGGTACCGAGGTACGCGCCCGCAGGGGGTGCTACTAAAGTGGACTTCCACAATGAAAACCCCCTGCTGCAGGATAAAACCTGCACCTGTAAAGTGAAGAGCAAAAAAAATAAAAATAAAGAGAAAAGCAAACAAAGTACAGTAGTAGCAAGACTTGCAGGAGAAGAGCAGGTCGTATCTGCCTCCTACGGACACTAGACTAAAACTTGTTAGCCTAGTGTCTGTGGAGAAGCTATAGCCCCCCTGGACGGAGCCAACCTTTTTTCATATCTAGTGTCGCCTCCTAGTAGTAGCTGGGCATATACCCATGGTGCTGTGTCCCCCAATGACATTAGCGAGAAATAAGTTTACTACTCACAGATGCGATATTGGATTATTTTTCTCTACAAATTAAAATGTTGACTCTTTGTTTGATTTGGTTTGTTATCTACTATTAGGTCTTGTGTAAAAATCTGATGTAGTTTTAGGTCAAATTTATGCAGAAATATAGAAAATTCTAAACGGTTCACAAACTTTCAAGCACCACTGTATGTAACCAGGCAGATGCACACAAACGTATGGAGATAATGGTCACAGTAAGCTAAATGTGGTAGAACTCCTTAATCTGCATATAAAAGCTGGTGTACATGCTTCACAACACTTTTTTTTATGTTTAAAGGCCCCTCTACACGGGCCAATTTTGCAGACGTTCCTTCCTAACAAACGCCTGCTGGTCAGTGGAGGAGACCGTTGGATTTACATGCATGATCTCCTCCACAGTATGGGGAGGAGCGATCACTATGCCATTGGTCGTCCAAAAATCATTGTTTGTTGGTAGCGGAGCGTGTTTAAATGGCACAATCTGCTGCTGGCAAACAACGATTTAGGTGACTGCATAAATCGGGTAATCGGAGGCACTTTTAAACCACCAGATAATTGTTAATGAGCGTTCCTGGCCGAGAGCCGGCCTGTGTAAAGGACCCTTTAGATTCCATAAGATGGTGTGGCTTATTAGAAAAGAGTGTTGCTTAATAATACTTATCATGCCCTCTTTGTAGGATAGGAATAAGTATCCCTCTAGCCCCAGCCATCACTGGAATGGAGGTCCCAGAGAGCCCCATGAGAATGGAGCGGTGGTGCACACGTGTGATCACCACTCCATTCACCTCTGTGGGACTGCCAGCAGTCTCATAGAAGTGAATAGAGTGGGGGTTGTTCATCCTGTGGATAGAGGGATCAGTATTATTTGTGGATTTGGGGGAAAACTGCTTTAAGATGTGTCAACATGAACCAAAATTTGGATAAAAAGTTAGCCAACTGATATATGGTGTTAAAGGGATATCCCGGTTACCATAAATATAACTTGTGTTTTAGACTAATTCATCATCAATAATGACCTAATATAATGTAAATTTCACATAGTTACTGTTCAGTAGTTATACAAGTAGTTTTCTCTCTACTACCCACTGTGTTTGCTCATAAATCACCATGGCATCGACCTGTAGTTCTGAGCCTTTGTTGGGTCGAGCATGCTCAGTGTGTTGCTATCAATTCTCTAGCTCAGGCATCCTCAAACTGCCGCTCTCCAGCTGTTGTAAAACTACAATTCCCACAATGCCCTGCTGTAAGCTGATACCTGTAGATTGTTCGGGCATGCTGGGAGTTGTAGTTTTGCAACAGCTGGAGGGCCGCAGTTTGAGGATGCCTGATCTAGCTAAATGTCTTGTGAAACAAAGGGCGTGTTAGCGTGCTGCTGATTACTGAATAGAGGGGGCGTGACTGCACTGTATATCAGGCAGCCAATCACTAGAAATCAACACTCACAGCAGGAAAGCTAGGGATTGTGGGGATTGTAGTTTTGTGAGGGAAGATCAGGCGCCATGATACTCTCAGTGTGCTGCAGGCGCACACAGGAGCTAGACAAAAGGATTGCAAGGTAACTGGAAGCTCTGGTTATATGTATAGGTATGGGTTCTGGTTGGGTCACAGATGGCAGCTTTAATGCAGTTTTTAAATTAAAATTAAGTTACTTTACCGGGATACCCCTTTAAGTTAAACAAAAGTGTCTAAAGATGCACCAAATTTACCATCCAGCCTGAGCCACTGTGGTAAATTTGGCTCATCTTTAGAGTAAATCTGCTGTGATGTGACTAGTGGGCCACTATTTGGTTGAACCCTGCTTCTTTATTGCAGAGTCTAGTTGCTTGTGCTACCAGCTATGTGGGCCTGCCCGCTCCTGCTGCCTGCGACTCTATGACCAGAACAGAGAAGAAGTACTAAGACTGTATAGACCCTACCGGGTGGATGTGTGCTGCTTGTTCTGCTGCCTTATGGTCATCAGAGTATTCTCCAAGTCTAACGCTCTCCTAGGCTTTGTCCAGCAGAGGTCAGTATTTCGTATTACTGGGTACTACGGGTTGCTTTATTTTAGGCTACTTTCACACTGGCGTTTCTGGGACCGCTTGTGAGATCTGTTTCAGTGCTCTCACAAGCGGCCCAAAACGGATCAGTTCAGCCCCAATGCATTCTGAATGGATAAGAATCCGTTCAGAATGCATCAGTTTGGCTGCGTTTGGTCTCCGTTGCATTTTTTAGACGGTCACTAAAATGCAGCTTGCAGCACTTTGGTGACCGTCTGACTATGCGGAGCCTAATGGATCCGTCTAGACTTACAATGTAAGTCAATGGGGACGGATCTGTTTTTCACTGACACAATATGGTGCAATTGAAAATGGATCCGTCTGCCACTGACTTTCAATGTAAGTGAAGACGGATCCGTTTTGACTTAGACTTTTTTTGAATGAATAATGCAAACGGATCCGTTATTAACGGATACAAGCGTTTGCATTATTGGTGCGGATCCATCTGTGAAGATACAAGACGGATCCGCACAAAACGCGAGTGTGAAAATAGACCTCTAAAGGGAATCTGTGAAGTATATTTTGCCTATGTAACCAATGCTAAGGTGCTATTGTGCACTCAAATAATGTTTCAAGCTGAGCTCGGCACCAGAGCCCAGTTCAGATAGTTTTCCATACACAGATATGCATACAGTAGGAATTAACCGAAGTCTCACGCAACTTTGGGCGAGAAGAACTTTGACTCCACGGAGCCAATACATTTTAATGCTGTACAGATACGAAGTATTTGAACAAATGAACTACAGATCTGTGTTTTCGAAGGTCGATTCGCTCAAGCCTATTTAAAGCTTACCGGGAGTACCTGTATCTGCATTTCGGATGGCAAGAAAAAAGTTTGTATGATGTGCAAATTAGGCATATAGTCCCCAGTAGGGCATTCCCAATCTGGGAGTCCAGCTTCCAGGACCTCCCCTTACATTACCAACTCTGTCCCCTCAGCCTGTGACATCACCAATGCCCTCCACCTCTGCCTGCAACGTCCCTTCTCCGCTATGTACACATCCGCACTCCGCACTCCACACTCACTGTATGTACTGCACATGCACAGCTGGCGTCACCATATGACCAACGGAGGTGGAATGACAGCCATTCAGGGGCGTAGCGCATGTACAGTACATACAGTAAAGCTGATGGCCGCAGTCTGCTCCTGTGCGGGATTTGGACACTGCATCAAGATCACCTGGCAAGCAGAGATGACGTTGCAGGCGGAGGGGATAGCGTTGGGAACGCAAGGGGGGCAGCCCGATTTGGGCTCCTTGAAAGATTGGAACCGCCTGCTGTGCACTTTGTGCCTCATTTGCATATCATACAAACTTCCCTTTCTTCTGATCAGTAATACAGATAAATGTATGCTTTAAACAGCACCTTATAGAGGTGAAATATAGGTGACACTCCCTTTGAAGAGGACCTGTAACCTCTCCTAACATGTCATCCCCCATGTGATAAGCAGAGCATATATTCTTACAACTCTAGTGTGTTGCACTATTCATTCACTATTACTTCTACAAGTTTATGAATAAAGTACTAGCAGTTTGCAATGAAGGTCCAGCTGGGTGTCACCAGTTGGGGAGGTGTCCCTGCACAGTCTGACACTATTCAATCAGTACTGCCAGTGTCAGACTGTACAGGCCCCCCCACCCCCTTTCCAACTGGTAACACCCATCTGGACCTTCATTGCAAACTGCTAGCATTTTATTCATATTGATCAGCAGGAATAATAGGGGAATGGCACAACATAGTCATATAAATATATGCTCCAGCATTGTTATTACTTGGGGAAATACAAGTAGTTACTTAGACGCATCAGGAGAGGTTTCAGGTCCTCTTTCACTTCGCATTTCACAAAGTGGCGGAAAAAAACAGTCATTTTGCACCGGCATGTGTTTATTGCAAGACTGGTACATTTTCTCTGCCACAAACAGACTATGAATACTTGATGTGGGTAGTGACCACAGGAAATATATAGAAAAAACACGTAGACAGTGCACGCCGATCAGATAACAGACTGTTCACATTTTCATAACCTAAGACCATGACTTTTTCCACATATACCAGTTGTGAAACACCTGCCACCTATAACAACCAACTTAGGGCTTATTCACATGACCACTTTTTCTTCCGTGTGCTGTTTTAGAAATGGAGAGAATATAAACCCGTATCATTTGATGGGGATATTCACGCTGACGATTTTTTTCACAGATCCCTGTTCCTGATCCTAGAAACTCAGTGGTGGAGATTTATCAAAACTGGCTTAGGTCCCCGAAGCTACCAATCAGATTCCACCTTTTCCAAAAGAGCTCTGAAAAATGAAAGGTGGAATCTGATTGGTGGTTATGGGGATCTAAGCCAGTTTTCCTTTACCAGTTTTGATAAATGCCCCCCAGTGATTTTTTTGCAGGTGGAAGATTAGACATGGTTGTGTGAATAAGGTCTTACTTTGTGCCGTGTCCAGAGTTGTCTCCTATTTTCTGCTTTAGATGGAGCTTGTTTAGCTTAAGTCTCTCGGTGCATGACTCGGACGGAAAGAGAACAATGGAGATCCAAGGTCCCTGGAGTGCGGCACGCTGTCACTCTGACCAGGAGTTCCAGGTACGATTGATTCTGTAGAATAATCTGTGTTTTAGAGAGATGGCATCTTCTTAAGGGCTCAGGCACACGACAGTATTTTGCGTTCAGTATACTGGACGTTTTTTGCATTCAGTATGCGGTACATATACTGAACCATTCATTTCAATGGTTCAGCAAAAAATACTGAAGTGTCTCCGTGTGCATTCCGTTTCAGTATTTCAGTATTTCTGTGCCGTGAAAAGATAGAACATGTCCTATTCTTGTCCGCAAATCACGGTGCTTGGCTCCATTCAAGTCAATGGGTCCGCCAAAAAAACGGAACACATACGAAAATGCATCCGTATGTCTTCCGTATCCGTTCCGTTTTTGCTGAACCATCTATTGAAAATGTGATGCCCAGCCCAATTTTTTCTATGTAATTACTGTATACTGTATATGGCATACGGAAAAACAGAAAGGAAACTGAAACACAACGGAAACAAAAAACGGAACAACGGATTCGTAAAAAACGGACCGCAAAACACTGAAAAAGCAATACTGTCGTGTGCATGAGCCCTAAAGGAGTTGTGCAAGAATGGGGAGGGGGGGGGGATTGGCAAACCCCTCCCACCTGGCCGGACCTGTAAAGGAAAGATAACTTACCTGCTTCCTGGCACTGTCTCCCCGCTTCCTTCTCTTGCAGGCGGCTTCCTCAACGTCAACATCCAGTTTGACAGCGCTGCAGCCAATCACTGGCTGCGTCAGAGACTGGATCCCTTTGCATCACGTGACAATTTTTCATGTCGTAAGGGGAGCCGGTCACCTCCGCAGCCAGTGATTGGCTGCCGCGTTGTGAAACCGGATGCTGACATTAAGGGAGCCCAGCAGAGCATCGCAGGCCTGGTGGAGAGGGAGCAGAGAGCCAGCGCTGGGAAATCTTCCCTTTACCAAGCCCTTCCAAGTTGCGTTTAGTTAGGGAACTATGATCTGTATCGCCAGTAATGTGTGACTTAGGCCTCGGGCACATGCCTATATACAGTATAGACCAAAAGTTTGGACACACCTTCTCATTCAAAGAGTTTTCTTTATTTTCATGACTATGAAAACTGTAGATTCACACTGAAGGAATCAAAATTATGAATTAACACATGTGGAATTATATACATAACAATAAAGTGTGAAACAACTGACAATATGTCATATTCTAGGTTCTTCAAAGTAGCCACCTATTGCTTTGATTACTGCTTTGCACACTCTTGGCATTCTCTTGATGAGCTTCAAGAGGTAGTCACCTGAAATGGTTTTCACTTCACAGGTGTGCCCTGTCAGGTTTAATAAGTGGGATTTCTTGCTTTATAAATGGGGTTGGGACCATCAGTTGCGTTGTGGAGAAGTCATGTGGATACACAGCTGATAGTCCTACTGAATAGACTGTTAGAATTTGTATTATGGCAAGAAAAAAGCAACTAAGTAAAGAAAAACGAGTGGCCATCATTACTTTAAGAAATAAAGGTCAGTCAGTCCGAAAAATTGGGAAAACTTTGAAAGTGTCCCCAAGTGCAGTCACAAAAACCATCAAGCGCTACAAAGAAACTGGCTCACATGCGGACCGCCCCAGGAAAGGAAGACCAAGAGTCACCTCTGCTGCGGAGGATAAGTTCATCCGAGTCACCAGCCTCAGAAATCGCAGGTTAACAGCAGCTCAGATTAGAGACCAGGTCAATGCCACACAGAGTTCTAGCAGCAGACACATCTCTAGAACAACTGTTAAGAGGAGTCTGTGTGAATCAGGCCTTCATGGTAGAATATCTGCTAGAAAACCACTGCTAAGGACAGGCAACAAGCAGAAGAGACTTGTTTGGGCTAAAGAACACAAGGAATGGACATTAGACCAGTGGTAATCTGTGCTTTGGTCTGATGAGTCCAAATTTGAGATCTTTGGTTCCAACCACCGTGTCTTTGTGCGACGCAGAAAAGGTGAACGGATGGACTCTACATGCCTGGTTCCCACCGTGAAGCATGGAGGAGGAGGTGTGATGGTGTGGGGGTGCTTTGCTGGTGAC
Organism: Bufo gargarizans; assembly: GCF_014858855.1. Classification (NCBI taxonomy): domain Eukaryota; kingdom Metazoa; phylum Chordata; class Amphibia; order Anura; family Bufonidae; genus Bufo; species Bufo gargarizans. The sequence continues at coordinate 195,342,141 of NC_058083.1, forward strand.
ACTGTTGGGGATTTATTCAAAATTGAAGGCATACTGAACCAGCATGGCTACCACAGCATCTTGCAGCAGCATGCTATTCCATCCGGTTTGCGTTTAGTTGGACTATCATTTATTTTTCAACAGGACAATGACCCCAAACACACCTCCAGGCTGTGTAAGGGCTATTTGACCATGAAGGAGAGTGATGGGGTGCTGCCCCAGATGACCTGGCCTCCACAGTCACTGGACCTGAACCCAATCGAGATGGTTTGGGGTGAGCTGGACCGCAGAGTGGAGGCAAAAGGGCCAACAAGTGCTAAGCATCTCTGGGAACTCTTTCAAGACTGTTGGAAGACCATTTCAGGTGACTACCTCTTGAAGCTCATCAAGAGAATGCCAAGAGGGTTCAAAGCAGCAATCAAAGCAAAAGGTGGCTACTTTGAAGAACCTAGAATATGACCTATTTTCAGTTGTTTCACACTTTTTTGTTATGTATATAATTCCACATGTGTTAATTCATAGTTTTGATGCCTTCAGTGTGAATCTACAATTTTCATAGTCATGAAAATAAAGAAAACTCTTTGAATGAGAAGGTGTGTCCAAACTTTTGGTCTGTACTGTACCTCTCATCGCTTGCACAGAGCAGTAAACACAGCACCCATAGAAGCTAATAGGGCTATAATATCTGGTTTTACATAGTTATTATATTCATACAAAATTTGACATAAATGCGAAGACTGTAACATGTTTGAGAACATTCCATATTACAAATATATTCTCACCTAGAAGCATTATTCTTAGGCTATATTCACATCTGCGGTAAACGTATCTGGCACAAAAAAGCCTGCTGTTCACCGGATACTGCCATTCACAGCCAGACCCCATTGACAATAATGAGACCAGCCAGGGTTTTGGCCAAACAAAGAACTTCGCATGCAATCGTTTTTTCCAGCTAAAAACCAGCACTCATGCCAGAAAGCAACCGGATCCCATTATAGGCTATGGCATCCGATGGTGAACACCAGCATCCATCTCTGCTGGAAGAGCCTGCCGGATGTGTTTACTACTGATGTGAACATGGCCTTAGAGTAGACAACCTCCATAAAACAATGCTGTGTAAGTGGCACTGCTCAGAGTCCCTAAAGTTCCTAGGATAGAACTATAAGAACTCCTGTAGTCACACCCTTGTGGCTTCTGTGACCACCTGATACACTATAGTGTATTAGGGGGTAGACTCATAAACCAGTGACATAAATGTGAGGCATGCCCAATATTTAATTCTCAATGCAGGTGACATCAGTGGATGGTCAGAAGATTGCTATCATATGGAAGAGGTGGCCAGGATTTAATGAAGATTATAACATGGATCATGACTTCTTTGGTCTTGACAGTAAGTAACTTTACTGACCTGGGGTCAAACAATGCTTCATAAACTGAGTTGCACAATTACACAGCAAAGTCTAATAACATCTACTTTGTGTTTCAATGTCAGACCATATTAAGATCTCTGCTTGCTTTAGTAAACAGAAACATTCATTGATTATACACAAACAGAATAAGATGGCGGCGCGTGCACCACGCGAGGCCCAGCGTCTCCTCAGATTTTTGCAAGTTTGCAGTGTTAGGGTACTTTCACATTAGCGGCAGGGGACTCTGTCAAGCTGTTCCGGCGGGTGAAGAGCCTGTCGGATCCATCCTGATGTTGGTTCACGTGTGCCTTCGGACTGCTGCTCCGTCCCCATTGACTATAATGGGGGCGGAGTTCCGGCAGCGGCACGGCGAGAGGCAGCCGGACTAAAAGTACGACATGCAGTACTTTTAGAAGAATGAAAGAAAACCGGCACTCCAATAATCTTTGCTGAGGATAAATATATTGGTCACTCATATTAGGTTGACGCGCGTTTCGAGTGACTCATACTGCTGCTCACTTTTTGTTTGAAAAAGGCACCTGTAAGTGCCGAAACGCGCGTCTCCCTAAAATGAGTGACCAATAAATTTATAATCAGCAAAGATTATTGGAGTGCCGGTTTTCTTTCATTCTTCTGATTCTGGGATTACGTCCACATAAACCGAGCACCCATCGACCAGCACGCAGTGCCGCCTGACTTCATCACACAATATGCAGTACTTTTAGTCCGGCTGCCACTTGCAGTGCGCTGCCGCCGGAAACTCCGCCCTGCCCCCATTATAGTCAATGGGGACGGAGCGGCAGTCCGGGGGCACACGTGAACTAGCGGCAGGACGGATACGACAGGCTGTTCACCCGCTGGAACAGCCTGCCGGAGTCCCCTACCACTACTGTGAAACTAGCCTTATTCCTGCTCATTTCGGGTCTGTTCGTTCAGAGCAACTTCGCTTTTACATCCTACACCCGACAAGAGCTTTTGGATATAGGATTACACAACTCCGACTGTTTTATCAGCAACCTTCCACTCATCCCTGAAATAAGAAGAACACCAGATGCTTTGCAGGCTACTCGGCCGACCGGAAGTGCTCGAAGACAGCGCAGGGACTGCAAACAAAGGTGGGGGAATCGCAGAGGGCTAACAGCTAAGCTAAGGCTTTCTTTATCAGCTTTCTTTACCCAGCCTTTTCTTTGCTAATGTGAGGTCCCTGGTGAATAAAATGGATGAGTTACGACTATGGATCACTGACAACAGGATACTTATGGACTGTAATGTCACAATACTCACGGAAACATGGCTACACAGCGGTCATGATTAAGAGCCTACTGGCTCGAAACATGTCGGTCTGATGGGAGATGTTGGAGGTCTGTGTCCACTACACTGTATCTACCTTTTGGATATGAAATAAAGACTGTGCAAGATTCCATTCAACTACTTGCTGGAAATTACTAATTTGAAGCTTTACACAGCGGAACATCTGACAGTGCTGTTGAGCTGGTCGGACGCCATACTCTATGGGCGGACAGAATAGCAGATGATTCCGGTAAGACAAGAGGCGGAGGACTGTGCATTTATGTTAACAAGGCTGGGTGTACAAACTCTGTCATTGTTGGAAAACATTGCTCAGCTGACTTACTCATGGTCATCAGTTTGTTTAAACTGATGATCTACCCTCACCATCATAGATGTCCACAAGGCACTGAGCAGTATCAACGCTCGCAAGGCTGCTGGCATTCCTGGACGGGTGCTTCGAGCATGTGCTGAGCAGCTTGCAGGGGTCTTCACTGACATCTTTAACCTGTCGCTTGCCCAGGCAGTAGTACCAGCATGCTTCAATACCACCTCTATTGTGCCAGTGCCGAAACACTCATCACCAATGTGCCTGAACGACTATGGCCTTGTAGCACTCACGCCTATAGTTATGAAGTGCTTTGAGCGGCTGGTCCTGGCACATCTAAAGTTATGCATGCCCCCACACAGGATCCTCACCAATTTGCCTATCGAAGTAATAGGAGTACAGAGGATGCTGTATCTACTCTCACACCTGGACAACAAGAATACTTATGAAAGAATGTTGTTTGTTGATTTCAGATCAGCATTCAATACAGTCATTCCCTCCAAGTTGATTACTAAACTTGTGGATCTTGGAATCGGCAACCCTATCCTTAACTGGATCATGGACTTTTTGACTAGGTCAGGAAATAACTGTTCCCCCACCATCACACTCAACACTGGCACTCCACAGGGCTGTGTGCTGAGCCCGTTTCTCTACTCCCTTTACAGATGATACCACAGTGATTGGTCTCATCAATGATAACGATGAGTCTGATTATAGGGAAGAGGTAAAGCACCTAGCTGTGTAGTGCCTGTTCCTGAATACCAGCAAAACAAAAGAGCTCATTGTGGACTTCAGGAAGGAGAAGAGAGACACCCATGACCCCATCCACATAAATGGCACGGCTGTCCATAGCGCTACTCTTCCATTTCTGGAGCTATACTCATAGAATTTTGCAGATCTGTTTACTATACATCTGTAAATTTGTATATATGTAGCACATCTGTATAACTGTTCATAGTACATCTGTATATTTGCCGTCTGTATAGCAATAGAACAGTAGTGATGTTTCGAATAGTTCGCCGGCGAATAGTTCCTGGCGAACATAGCTTGTTCGCCGCTGCGGGCGAACATATGCAATGTTCGGTCCGCCCCCTATACATCATCATTGAGTAAATTTTGACCCTCTACCTCACAGTCAGCAGACACATTCCAGCCAATCAGCAGCAGACCCTCCCTCCCAGACCCTCCCACCTCCTGGACAGCATCCATTTTAGATTAATTCGGAAGCTGCATTCTCAGTGAGAGGAGGGACAGTGCTGCTGCTAATTCAATAGGGAAAGCTTTAGCTAGGGCATTGTTCTGTGTCCACAGACTCATCTGCTGTCAGGACAGCATCCAGACAGCACCCCAAAAAGCCCTTTTCAGGGCTGGTACATCAGTCTGCTTTCCCCCCCCCCCCCCATATATATATTTTTTTGCAGTTGCCTGGCTGCCCGTGTGTGAGAGGCCGCAGGCTCAGTCACAGACAGCACTGTGTGCACAGTGCACACCATTCATACAGGGTGTGACAGAAAATACCTTGCAGATAAAAAAATTTTTTATTTAATATTTTTCTGTGATCTAATCACATTTACAAGCCCATGTGTGTCAGGCGCCCACACATACTGTATTGTGGCCGCTGGCTAGGCCTGCACTCATACCGTTACAGGGTGTCATTCAGTCAAATACCTTGCAGAAAAAAAAATTATATTTAAAATTTAACTGTGCTCTAATCACATTTGCAAGCCCGTGTGTGTCAGGCGCCTACACATACTGTATTGTGGCCACTGGCTAGGCCTGCACTCATCATACCGTTACAGGGTGTCATTCACCCAAATACCTTTCAGAAAAAAAAAATTATATTTTGAATTTAACTGTGATCTAATCACATTTGCAAGCCCGTGTGTGTCAGGCCCACACAGACTGTACTGTGCCCACTGCCCACCACTTATATAGAGTGGCACAGTACCTTGCACGCATAGTTTCACTTATCTAATAAAAAATGACAGGCAGAGGCAGGCCACGCCGCAGGGGCCGTCGTGTTCGTGGTGCTGTGATTTCCACTGGCCCTGGAATAATGCCCAGTGTTCAGAGGCCACGTACCCTGAACCCAAATAATTCTGAGAAAATAGTTGACTGGCTTACACAGGACACCCAATCTTCCGCTAAGAACCTTGACGCACCATCCTCCTCCAGCTCAGCTTTGGTCACCACTCGCCGGCCGCCACCACCACCACTACCACCACAGCCGCTTCACTTAATCCCCCAGGAGTTATTTACACATCAGTTGGATGAAATTAGTGATGCGCAACCATTATTGCCAGGGGATGTAGATAACAAGGATATGTCTCAGTCAGGCAGCATTACACACATGGACGTACAGTGTGATGAAGATGATGATGTTGTACCCGCTGCTGCTTCCTTTGCTGAGGTGTCAGATACAAGTGAAGTGGTTGATGATGACGATGTGTCCGTGGATGCCACGTGGGTGCCTGCTCGAAGAGAAGAAGAGGGGAAAAGTTCAGAAGGGGAGACAGAGAGAAGGAGGAGACGAGTTGGAAGCAGGGGGAGGTTGTCGCAAGGAGCTAGTGGCACAGTCAGACAGCATGTATCGGCACCCGGGGTCAGCCAGACAGCACGCCAATCAACGCATGCTGTTGCCACCACCAGAATGCCGTCATTGCAAAGCTCAGCAGTGTGGCATTTTTTTTGTGTGTGTCTGCCTCTGACAACAGCGATGCCATTTGCAACCTGTGCCAAAAGAAACTGAGTCGTGGGAAATCCAACACCCACCTAGGTACAACTGCTTTGCGAAGGCACATGATCGCACATCACAAACGCCCATGGGATCAACACATGATGACAAGTAGAAGCAGCACACAAGCTCAAAGCCACCATCCTCCTCCTGGTCCAGCATCTTCAGCCACGTCAACCACTGCTGTCCTCCCTGCCCCCTCTCAACCACCTGACACTCCGCCTCTCACCTTGAGCAGTTCCATCTCATCTGCCCACAGTCAGGTGTCTGTAAAGGAAATGTTTAAGCGTAAGAAGCCAATGTCACAGAGTCACCCCCTTGCCCGGCGTCTGACAGCTGGCTTGACGGAACTCTTAGCCCGCCAGCTTTTACCATACCAGCTGGTGGAGTCTGAGGCCTTCAAATATTTGTCGCTATTGGGACACCACAGTGGAAGGTACCCGGCCAAATTTTTTTTTCTAATTAGGCAATCCCAAACCTCTACTCGGTGATTGAAAAGGAAGTCATGGCATCTCTGGCATACAGTGTTGGGGCAAGGGTCCATCTGACCACTGATACCTGGTCTGCAAAGCACGGTCAGGGCAGGTATATCACCTACACTGCGCATTGGGTCAACCTGCTAACGGCTGCCAAGCATGGAATGCGTGGCTCTGCAGCAGAGTTGGTGACCCCGCCAAGACTTGCAGGCAGGCCTACTGCAACCTCCTCTACTCCTCCTACTCCATCCTGTTCCATAACCTCCTCGGCTGAGTCCTCTTCTGCTGCGGCGTCTGGCTGCACATCAACTGAACCCCCCAGCTCCCCAGGGGCTATTCCACATCCCGGATACGACAGTGTCACGCTGTCTTGGGGTTGACTTGCCTGAAAGCAGAGAGCCACACCGGACCAGCACTCCTGTCCGCCCTGAACGCACAGGTGGATCAGTGGCTGACCCCGCACCAACTAGAGATCGGCAAAGTGGTGTGTGACAATGGAAGCAATTTGTTGGCGGCATTGAATTTGGGCAAGTTGTCACATGTTCCGTGCATGGCACATGTGTTGAATCTCATTGTACAACGCTTTGTGTCTAAGTACCCAGGCTTACAGGACGTCCTCAAGCAGGCCAGGAAGGTGTGTGGCCATTTCAGGCGTTCCTACGCGGCCATGGCGCACTTTGCAGACATTCAGCGCCGAAATAACATGCCAGTGAGGCGCTTGATTTGCGACAGCCCGACACGTTGGAATTCAACACTCCTAATGTTCGACCGCCTGCTCCAACAAGAAAAAGCCGTCAACGAGTATTTGTATGACCGGGGTGCTAGGACAGCCTCTGCGGAGCTGGGAATTTTTTTGCCACGTTACTGGACGCTCATGCGCAATGCCTGTAGGCTCATGCATCCTTTTGAGGAGGCGACAAACCTAGTCAGTCGCACCGAAGGCACCATCAGCGACCTCATCCCATTTGTTTTCTTCCTGGAGCGTGCCCTGCGAAGAGTGCTGGATCAGGCTGTAGATGAGCAGGAAGAGGAAGAGTTGTGGTCACCATCACCACCAGAAACAGCCTTGTCATCATCGCTTGCCGAACCTGCGGCAACGCTGCAAGAGGAGTATGAGGAAGAGGAGTCAGAGGAGGAATGTGGCTTTGAGGAGGAGGAAGACCAACCACAGCAGGCATCCCAGGGTGCTCGTTGTTGTCACCTATCTGGGACCCGTGGTCTTGTACGTGGCTGGGGGGAAGAACAGACCGTCAATGACATCAGTGAGGAGGAGGAACGGGAAATGAGTAGCTCGGCACCCAACCTTGTGCAAATGGGGTCTTTCATGCTGTCATGTCTGTTGAGGGACCCTCGTATAAAAAGGATGAAGGAGAACGACCTGTACTGGGTGGTCACGCTACTAGACCCCCGGTATAAGCAGAAAGTGGCGGAAATGTTACCAAATTACCGGAAGTCAGAAAGGATGCAGCAGTTCAAAACCAAACTAAAAAATATGCTTTACACAGCTTATAAGGGGGATGTCACAGCACAACGGGAATCTAACTGGGGAAGAGGTCAAAGTAATCCTCCTCCTACCATGACCACGGTGGCAAGGACAGGACGCTTTACAGATGTGTTGTTGATGGAGGACATGCAGAGCTTTTTCAGTCCTACACATCACCACAGCCCTTCGGGATCCAGCCTTAGAGAACGACTCAACCGACAGGTGGCAGACTACCTCGCCTTAACTGCCTATATCGACACTCTGAGGAGCGATAAACCCCTTGACTACTGGGTGTGCAGGCTTGACCTGTGGCCTGAGCTATCCCAGTTTGCGATAGAACTTCTGGCCTGCCCCGCTTCAAGTGTCCTGTCAGAAAGGACCTTCAGAGCAGCAGGAGGCATTGTCACTGACAAAAGAAGTCGCCTTGGTCAAAAAAGTGTTGATTACCTCACCTTCATTAAGATGAATGAGGCATGGATCCTGAAGGGACTGACAGGGGATATGTTTACCTAACAAAAGGCCTGATGACATGCCTTGGCCTCAAAATGGTCCCCACGCTGCTGTATTTAATGTCTGCATACCGGATGACTTTTGTGAATTCTCCGCCACCAACTAGGGTTCAAGCCGCAAGGTTTTAGTCACCTTTCTGCCTTGAAAACATCAATGGCCAATGTCCATGGCAGAAAATTGCTCTTGGGTAATGAAACCCATACAAACATGTATGGAGACTTATTGGCAATGCTCTATGGGAAAGGAATATGCCAAGAGATATTTCCCAAGGGAGATAATCTTCAGCCGCCTGGGAGTGGCTGCCTACGAGTCAAAAACTTTTTAACTAAGGGACATGACAAGGGAATATTGGCAAGCCAAATATCCATCCATAGATCACTCCCAAGACTTAGTTAAAATGTCAGACTTAAGGCTCATGCACACGGCCGTTGTCCATATTGGGGCCCGGAAAAAAATAGAACTTGTTCTAGTTTTTTTTTATGGTGCGGATGGATCATGGACCCATTCAAGTTGAATGGGTCTGGATCTGTTGCGGTAACCGCAAGGATGGTGCCCGTGCAGTTCGCGGTCCCCAATATATGGAACTGCCACATGCAAGAGGCCTTTGACTGATAGGGAGCCACTTCCATAAGGTAGCGCTAGCAAGTGGGTTCTCTTTCACAGGAAAAATACCTCTTTGGATACTTTTCCTATGGAGCATTCCTAATAATTCTCCATACAGTCGTGGCCAAAAGTTTTGAGAATTACACAAATATTAGTTTTCACAAAGTTTACTGCTAAACTGCTTTTAGATCTTTGTTTCAGTTGTTTCTGTGATGTAGTGAAATATAATTACACACACTTCATACGTTTCAAAGGCTTTTATCGACAATTACATGATATTTATGCAAAGAGTCAGTATTTGCAGTGTTGGCCCTTCTTTTTCAGGACCTCTGCAATTCGACTGGGCATGCTCTCAATCAACTTCTGGGCAAATTCCTGACTGATAGCAAACCATTCTTTCATAATCACTTCTTGGAGTTTGTCAGAATTAGTGGGTTTTTGTTTTTCCACCCACCTCTTGAGGATTGACCACAAGTTCTAAATGGGATTAAGATCTGTGGAGTTTCCAGGCCAAGGACCCAAAATGTCAACGTTTTGGTCCCCGAGCCACTTAGTTATCACTTTTACCTTATGGCACGGTGCTCCATCGTGCTGGAAAATGCATTGTTCTTCACCAAACTGTTGTTGGATTGTTGGAAGAAGTTGCTGTTGGAGGGTGTTTTGGTACTATTCTTTATTCATGGCTGTGCTTTGGGGCAAAATTGTGAGTGAGCCCACTCCCTTGGATGAGAAGCAACCCCACACATGAATGGTCTCAGGATGCTTTACTGTTGGCATGACACAGGACTGATGGTAGTGCTCACCTTTTCTTCTCCGGACAAGCCTTTTTCCTGATGCCCCAAACAATCGGAAAGAGGCTTCATCGGAGAATATGACTTTGCCCCAGTCCTCTCATCATATTTTCTGCAATAGATCAATCTGTCCCTGATGGGTTTTTTTTGGAGAGAAGTGGCTTCTTTGCTGCCCTTCTTGACACCAGGCAATCTTCCAAAAGTCTTTGCCTCACTCTGCGTGCAGATGCGCTCACACCTGCCTGCTGCCATTCCTGAGCAAGCTCTGCACTGGTGGCACTCCGATCCCGCAGTTGAATCCTCTTTAGGAGACGATCCTGGCGCTTGCTGGACTTTCTTGGACGCCCTGAAGCCTTCTTAACAAGAATTGAACCTCTTTCCTTGAAGTTCTTGATGATCCTATAAATTGTTGATTGAGGTGCAATCTTAGTAGCCACAATATCCTTGCCTGTGAAGCCATTTTTATGCAACGCAATGATGGCTGCACGCGTTTCTTTGCAGGTCACCATGGTTAACAATGGAAGAACAATGATTTCAAGCATCACCCTCCTTTTAACAGGTCAAGTCTGCCATTTTAACCCAATCAGCCTGACATAATGATCTCCGCCTTGTGCTCGTCAACATTCTCACCTGAGTTAACAAGACGATTACTGAAATGATCTCAGCAGGTCCTTTAATGACAGCAATGAAATGCAGTGGAAAGTTTTTTGGGGGATTAAGTTAATTTTTATGGCAAAGAAGGACTATGCAATTCACCTGATCACTCTTCATAACATTCTGGAGTATATGCAAATTGCTATTATAAAAACTTAAGCAGCAACTTTTCCAATATTTATGTAATTCTCAAAACTTTTGTCCACGACTGTACATAGCTGGTCTCTTTAAGGAAAGCCAGAACCCCGCCTAAGCCACGCCCAAGGCTTCGCAGCCAGGATCCTACTCTATACTGATGATGGACAAGCACCCTTAAACAGCTGTCTGCAGATGGAAATTTGGCTTGGCAATATTCCCTTTCATATCCCAACACTTGGATAAAAAGTCAGATTTTTATGCATAGAGATCCACTTCCACAAGGTGGCGCTAGCGAGATGGTTCTCTTGGCTTGGAAAAGCGCACACCAAATTTACACTGTTATACAAGCTGTACACTGACTACTTTCCATTGTATCAAAGTGTCATATCTTCAGTGTTGTCCCATGAAAAGATATAATAAAATATTTACAAAAATTTGAGGGGTGTACTCACTTTTGTGAAATACTGTATGATGCCCCTGGGATGACTTGGTCAATGGCCCAGATATGATGACTTGCCTCCAGTGATACTCCCATATCCCTAATATTAAACTTATTTACCTTTAACTTTTATTACACCATAGGCTGGTGCCGCCACTGGCCAGCAATGACCAGGAGACCAAACGGGAGAGGTAGGAACTGCTGGTTGCATGGTCAGGAGCAGGATCACAGGGCTGGAACCTGGAACGGTGAGGACTCATTCAGACAAATGTAAGGGCTCTGTGCCCATGCTGCGTTCCACAATACAAGCACAGAGCCCTTACAGTCGTGTGAATGGGGCCTAAGGGTGGGTTTACATCATGTTTTTGCAATCCGTTTAACAGATACGTAAAAATAAAAAGATACAAAAGCGCAGCACAACGCGCTTTTGTATCCTGCAGAGTCCTGAAAAAAAAAAAAAGGATATGTTTACATATAAGTTTTTTTTACAATGGAAATCTTTGATAAACAGATGGCACTGAATGGCATCAGTCTGAGGCATCTGTTAACGTATACGTTAAATGGATGGCAAAATCATGATGTTAACCCAGCCTTATAGATGGATTTGCAAACAATCAACATTTAATAAGAGGCAGCAGGGATCCTGTGTGGCGAAATGAAGTTTATAAAGTAGTTGAAGTATCAGAAAGATGCATATGTTTGTATCACACAATGAATACGCTTTCTTTGCATAAAACTAGGAGAAAACCTTTAAATGGTTTGGCCCATCTCACACATTGGTGGCATATCACTAGAATATGCCACCAATGTCAGATAGGTGCAGGCACATATCTCTAGAATGGGGTCCCCAAAGCAAAGAAGAGTGCACCTCGCATGCGTGGCGTGCTCTCAATTTACTTATATGGGAGTTCCGAACAGAGCCCGTGAGCATGCCCCGCTATTTCTGGAACTCCCATAGAAGTAAATGGAATACGCACCTTGATCACTTCGGGGGGTCCCATTTTCGAGCTAGGTGAGAGTTCCAGAGATAGGACCTGCACCTATCTGACATTGGTGGCATTTCCTAGCAATATGTCACCAATGTGTGAGATGGACCAACCTCTTTAATTATTACTATATGTTCTACTCCAAGAACAAAGTGTTTAGTCTAAGGCCTGTTTCACACTTGCATCATGGCTTTCCTGTTTTGAGATCCAGCATGTTGCGTTTTTTGGACTAGACAAAAAAAAAAACTGTGCAAGCTGCGCTTTTTTGTCTGATCTGCAAAATGGGACAAACCGGATCCGGCATGAAAATCAATGTAAGTCACCCCGACGCCCATTGACTTACAATGATTTTCATAAGGAATCTGGTTTGTTCAGTTTAGATTTAATACAACCAGATACAGCCAAAACAGATACATACATATGTATTAAATGGCACGGGTCCGTTTAATTCTGGTTTTGTCCTCTGCTGGACCTCAAAACCAGAAAGCCACAATGCAAGTGTGAAAAAGGCCTTACTCTGCAAATGCTATGGTTTTACATGTAAAAGCCTGCCATTTATGTCTTTTATACTTTTCAGTTTTAGCTTCGATCAGTCCAACAGACAAGGCTCTTCTTCTGTCAGCGACATTTCTGCTGGTAAGACAGCCGAATTGTTGTTGGGGGAACACTTGCTCTCTCAACTCGGGATAAAATGTCAAAGATGTCTATTTCTTTGTTTCATTTCAGAACTACATGTTTTTCGAGATGAGCTGAAAGGGATGTAGAAGAATGGAAAAGACATTTAAAGAGATGCAGATACTGCACAAAACTGTAATAAACCCTCATGCTTCATCCTGTCAGGCATACCTGTAACGGCCCATATTGTAGACGAAAATTGATTGGACAAAACCTATGGCAATATAGGACCCCATCATAGAAACGTTGGAGGTCCAAAATGCATATAGTCATATACCTGTACAACACACTAATCTAAATGAAGCCTAAGGGCTCATCACATGCATGGGGCAATGATCGGTAAAGAGTCACTCATTCACCATCAGCTGTATTTACACGCAACAATCGTCCCCTCCTTATGAGGACTGATGATGGCTACTGCAATCCTACATACTGATACAGATTCATTGTTTGCCAGCAGCACATCTCATCTCTGATTAAATAGGGATGAGCTTCGAAATTATGAATCGGATCACCCAAAAATTGGGTGATCAGTGGCACATTTACATGGGGTAATTATCAGGAATGAGTGTTCGTATGAACTTCCCAATAAGTAACCCAATAATCTGCCTATACAAAATGGTTCTAAAGGAAGCCATACACATTAGATAGAAATAGGCTGATGGTTGAACATCTGCTGAATGGTTAAGGTGCCCACCTTCAATAGCCATTCAGCAGACAGCTATCTCTCCCGACTCCCACATACGTGTCCGGTTTTGCCAATGTTTCTCTCCGGACTCCACCATACACGTATGGACGGTTCAGCTTTGCACGTATGTGTTTTTAACTGGGAAAAAGGAGGAAGCCGCTGCCAGACATCTCTAGTGGTGGCTTATATCTCGATCTCTCAGGAGTACAGATCGATCAGGCGAGAGGTCCCCACACATGTTTAAGGGGTTTTCCAGGCTCCTGATATTGATGATCTATCGTTAGGATAGGTCATCAATATCCAATCAGTGGGGGGATCTGACAACCTTCATATCCTTGATCAGCTGTTCACTGCAGCCTCCACGGGAACTAGCACTTTGAATAGATCAGAAAGCTTAGCTCCCATTCAAGGGCTAGTTCTGGCGCAAAAGGCTGCAGGGAACATCTAATTGTGGGGGTGCGGGTATTAGACCCGTATTGATCAGATGCTAATGACCTATCGTGAGACTAGGTCATCAATATCAAGAGCCTAGAAAACCCTTTTAAATTGTTGGTTGATCCTGCTGTAAATGTCAGGTTTGCCCAGTCATGTTGGAAGAGAAAAAAAAAAGCAAACACGGGACGAAAGACCCAATATTTTAATGGCAGAGCTGAAATGAAGGTTAGACCTCCTACACCCATGCTCATAAAGCTGATGGGTCTGATAAGGTGATGATTACTATTATCATACACAGACAAAATCCTTTGCGTAAAACATGAAAGGAAACTAACAAAGTGCTGAAGAAACATTACAAGGCAAATGTGGGGATGAAAGCATTTAACTCCTTCCACATGGGAGTCACCACAAGTTACATGTCAACAATAGTTAAAAAAAAAAAAATTATATATATATCTCATGAGAATTATCCGCTATCCCTTTAAAAAATAAAATAAAACCAGAAATAAGAGTATTAAGGAAAGTAACATTTTCGTGCTTTTCTTGCTCCCCAATGAAGTGGCGGTTGTACGTTATATACAAAGTGAGGGCTGGTGCAGCAGAGTGACAGGAAGGCCATTCTCACCCACATCCCTGGTGGAGGATTGCTAGGCTTCCTGGCAATGAATGGGTTAGGGGTGTCACTAGAACACAAGCAGAATACTGTCCGGAAGTGGGTGCAATGAACTCAGACAAAGCAAAATGGAGGTTGACAACTCTCTCTCTCTCTCTCATAAAGCAATTTTTGTGTTTCGGAAACTTGTCTTGTCCCTGAAATGAAAAAGAAGTAAAACAGGAGAGGTTAAATATTAGCCGAATGGTAAATCACGGAAACTTGACTCTATCATTGGCCATGGACATGAAAAACTCAGCCACAACCACTGACACAGTCACACAAAAATGGCATCCTGCCACAGATGATCGACAGACAGGCGACTTTTGGAAAGAAATAAAAGTAGGCACTACTTCTGCGTGCAGGGAGAGTGGGGGAGACAGAAAATAATGCACTATAGCAGTGATGGTGAGCCTTTTAGAGACCGAGTGCCCAAACTGCACCCCAAAACCCACATAGGAATTTCCCCTGAATACTACAGTCCAGTATAGTATATCTTCCATGTACTTTTCGCTATAAAAGCCTGTTTACACTCAGTGCGCTGCCTGTGGTGTTCATAGTGCGCCTGCGCTGATGAATGGTAGGAAAAGTCTAAGGCCTGCACATGACTGTAGGCGTCCCGTTGCCATATTGCGGACTCGCAATACATGGGCACCGTTCAGTGTGCATTTTGCATCACGGATGCGGACCCATTCACTTTAATGGGTCTGCAAATCCGGAGATGGGGAACGGAACGGAACCCTACGGAGTGCTTCTATGGAGTTTCCTCCCGTACTTCCGTTCCGAAAAAAGATATCCTACCTTTTTGCAGATCATGGACCCATTAAAGTGAACGGGTCCGCGATCTACTGCGGCTGCCCCATGCTTGGTGTTCGTGTGCAGGAGGCATAAGGCATATTGGTACACCATAGACTTTTCCAGAGTGCAAGTGCCCACAGAGAGGGCTCTGAGTGCTGCCTCTGGCACCTGTGCCATAGGTTTGCCATCACTGCACTATAGCAATAGATGCAAACACAACATATGGACTAATAACAAAATCTGAGACTTAGCCAATATATTTTGATCAAAACACATCTGTGCCTGCCTACCTAGCTCCACGGTGGTCTCATGTCAGGCAGATCCTACGCTTAGGCTCCATTCACACATCTGCCATTTTGCGGAACGGAATTACGGACCCATTCATTCCTATAGGGCAGCACGATGTGCTGCCCAGACACGGAATTGCGGATCCGCACTTCCGTTCCGCCAAAAAATAGAACATGTCCTATTCTTGTCCGCAATTGCAGACAAGAACAGGCATATTCTATTAGTGCTGGCAATGTGCGGTCCGCAAAATACGTTGCGGACGTGTGAATGGAGCCTAAACCTACCTATGCCATTGGGCATCTACATTCAGGAGAGCAGACCCTGCACATATAAGTGCACTGCTCCTAGTTACCTCTGTGTGCATCAGCAACCAATGAGAGGAGGAGCACACACAGCTATATGTACCACCTAATCAAGGTGGCCTGTGGGCTAGGCCCATGAATGCTACTCCCCAGATAATAGGAGTGCATTCACAATTGAAGTTGCCGCTCCTTCAAAAGAAATAAAATAAGAAAAAAAAAAGATACAAAACATCCTGCACTATATGATAGTAAATATGCGGATTAGGTGGTATATATAGCTGTGTGTGCTCCTCCTCTCATTGGTTGCTGATGCACACAGAGGTAACTAGGAGCAGCACACTTTATATGCAGGATCTGCTCTCCTGAATGTAGATGCACAACTGCATAGGTAGGTTTTGCGTAGGACCTGAAATAAATCAAAAATAGGGTCCGCTCACCTCTGTCCCCTCAGGGCAGGTGCTCTAGTCCAAAAATTGAGACACCCCTCAAAGCAAATTGTTAATAGAAAAATAGGTTGGACTGGCACTCATATACAGTCATGTGAAAAAATTAGGACACCCTTTGAAAGCATGTGGTTTTTTGTAACATTTTTAATAAAAGGTTATTTCATCTCCGTTTCAACAATACAGAGAGATTAAAGTAATCCAACTAAACAAAGAAAACTGAAGAAAAGTCTTTTCAAGATCTTCTGTAAATGTCATTCTACAAAAATGCCTATTCTAACTGAGGAAAAAGATAGGACACCCTCACATGTATTCCCTCTTAAATTGGCTCAGATCTCACACAGGTATATCACACCAGGTGCACATAATTAGTAGATCGTTACTCTGCATGTTGAATGAGGCTTGCCCTATTTAAACCTCAGACATTTAGTTTGGTGTGCTCCTGACTGTTGAAGTGAGAGTGAGCACCATGGTGAGAGCAAAAGAGCTGTCAGAGGACTTCAGAAAAAAGATTGTAGCAGCCTATGAGTCTGGGAAGGGATTTAAAAAGATCTCAAAAGATTTTGAAATCAGCCATTCCACTGTCCGGAAGATAGTCTACAAGTGGAGGGCTTTCAAAACAACTGCCAACATGCCCAGGACTGGTCGCCCCAGCAAGTTCACCCCAAGAGCAGACCGCAAGATGCTAAAAGAGGTCTCCAAAAACCCTAAAGTGTCATCTCGAGAACTACAGCAGGCTCTGGCTACTGTTGATGTAGAAGTACATGCCTCTACAATCAGAAAGAGACTGTACAAGTTTAACTTGCATGGGAGGTGTGCAAGGAGGAAACCTTTGCTTTCCAAGAGAAACATCGAGGCCAGACTGACATTTGCCAGAGATAAAGTTGACAAAGACCAGGACTTCTGGAATAATGTTCTTTGGACAGATGAGTCCAAAATTGAATTATTTGGACACAACAGCAGAGGACATGTTTGGCGTAAACCAAACACAGCATTCCAAGAAAAGAACCTCATACCAACTGTGAAGCATGGAGGTGGAAGTGTCATGGTTTGGGGCTGCTTTGCTGCAGCAGGACCTGGTCAGCTCACCATCATAGAATCCACAATGAATTCTACTGTGTATCAGAAGGTGCTTGAAGAACATGTGAGACCATCAGTTAGAAAATTAAAGCTGAAGCGGAACTGGACCATGCAACATGACAATGACCCAAAACATACTAGTAAATCAACCAAAGATTGGCTGAAAAAGAAGAAATGGAGAGTCCTGGAATGGCCAAGTCAAAGTCCATATTTGAATCCCATTGAGATGCTGTGGGGTGACTTGAAAAGGGCTGTACGTGCAAGAAACCCCTCAAACATCTCACAGCTGAAAAAGGTCTGCATTGAGGAGTGGGGTAAAATTTCCTCAGACCGATGTCGAAGACTGGTAGATGGCTACAAGAACCGTCTCACTGCAGTTATTTCAGCCAAAGGAGGTAACACTCGCTATTAGGGGCAAGGGTGTCCTATCTTTTTCCTCAGTTAGAATAGGCATTTTTGTAGAATGACATTTACAGAAGATCTTGAAAAGACTTTTCTTCAGTTTTCTTTGTTTAGTCGGATTACTTTAATCTCTCTGTATTGTTGAAACGGAGATGAAATAACCTTTTATTAAAAATGTTACAAAAAACCACATGCTTTCAAAGGGTGTCCTAATTTTTTCACATGACTGTAAGGAATAACATGGTTTATTGAGTATAATTAAATAAAAATGTGAAATGTAATTTTCTTTACCTGTCACAAATAAAATGTCAATAAAATGCGATGAATACACATAGCGTAGGACCTGCCTGACCTGAGACCACCGCGGGCACAGATGTGTTTTGATCAAAATATATTGGCTAAGAGTCTCAGATTTTATCATTAGTCCATATGTTGTGTTTGCTAAATATATTAGCAAAAAGTCTAAAATTTCATCATTAGAGTGAGGGCTTAGTCCATATATTATGTTTGCACCCATTGCTATAGTGTGCTTCCTGTGATTTTATAAATGTGGCCATGCACATCCGCATATTTAGGCTCCATTCACACGTCCGTGGAATAAGTCCGCATCTGTTCCGCAATATCCGAAATGGGTGCGGACCCATTCATTCTCAATGTAGCAGGAATGGATGCGGAGAGCACATAGTGTGCTCTCCGCATCCGCATTTTTGGAGCGCGGCCTCGATCTTCCGGTCTGCAGCTCCGGAAAAAATAGAGCATGTCCTATTCTTGTTCTATGGGGGTACCAGCCGGGTGTATGCGGATCTGCAATACACTAAGGACGTGTGAATGGACCCTTACTATCATATTCTGCAGGATGTTTTGTATCTTTTTTACGTGATTTTTTTTAATTTATTTTTTAGAGTGGGAGAATTCACTAAGCAGCTGTTGTTGTTCACCAGACCGTCAAATTCTTCCCAGGCCCTGAGCAACCAAAGATTCCCCCGCCCCCCGCCCCAAAAAAAAAGTAACAAAAATCTGATTCTGTAGAGTAGGCATGTACTATAGATTACGGTAAGGGAGAGTTCACATCTCTGTTTCATTTTCTGTTCTTCTGCTCAGTCAAAAGAACAGGAAAAACAAAAACAAAAAAACAGGATCCGATGCATCCGTTATGTACAGGATCCTGTAAAAAAGAAAAAGAAAGAAGAAAAATAAACCTTTCCAGTTGCAAATTTTGCATCCGCTTGAGCTATTTACGTCTGAGATACGTTTTCTTAGATGGAAAGAAAAGTCCCACATGCAGTACTATTTTTTTCCCCATCTAAAAAAACGGAACTCAGATGGAAATTGCTCAAACGGACTCAAAATGTGCAACTGGATCTTTTTTTTTTTTCTTCTGTTCTCCTGACGGATCAGGAATGGAAAATGAAACGGAGATGTGGACTCTCTGTAATATGGGACGAGTTCAAAGCTGCTCCATCCACATTACCACCGTGTGTTCTATTTCTCTGCAGTCCATCTGCCAGTTCAGACTGCATCCTGTCAACTTAGCCCAGGACTAGGAGGCATCTTCCAGAACTGCTCAGCCAGTCTTCAGCTGGCGAGGAGATACAGCACTCTGCCAGGCACTTCAGCCTTCTCAGTGATCGGTGGGGTGGCGGTGTCAACACCTTGTCCTTAACAATCGAATCTTTTCAGAAGTCACTATGACATGTCAAAGGTTTTTTGAAACTGCAATTACACTTCAACCAGGATCCAACAGGACACATTGTATTTCTGTCCTGCTGAAGACCAGCATCCAGACGGAATCAGTATGTACCCGTAAAAGCATCCAGTTTTAAAAAGGTACCATTTTTCTAATCTTAGGGGGAAAAAAGCAACACCTTTCAAAAGGATGCCAAAGCTGGTGTGAACATGTCCTTACTGGCTTACAACTCGGTGGCTCTGTAGGCTTAAAGAGTCCTCTATTCGCACTTCACTCATGGAGTCTTGACAGCTATGCCGGTGGAGGTTATTGATCCCACTGAATATACAGGTCCTTTTAAAAAAATTCGCATATTTTGATAAAGTTCATTATTTTCTGTAATGTACTGATAAACATTAGACTTTCATATATTTTAGATTCATTACACACAGCTGAAGTAGTTCAAGCCTTTTATTGTTTTAATATTGATGATTTTGGCATACAGCGCATGAAAACCCCAAATTCCTATCTAAAAAAATTAGCATATCATGAAAAGGTTCTCTAAACGAGCTATTAATCATCTGAATCAACTAATTAACTCTAAACACCTGCAAAAGATTCCAGAGGCTTTTAAAAACTCCCAGCCTGGTTCATTACTCAAAACCGCAATCATGGGTAAGACTGCCGACCTGACTGCTGTCCAGAAGGCCATCATTGACACCCTCAAGCAAGAGGGTAAGACATAGAAAGAAATTTCTGAAGGAATAGGCTGTTCCCAGAGTGCTGTATCAAGGCACCTCAGTGGGAAGTCTGTGGGAAGGAAAAAGTGTGGCAGAAAACGCTGCACAACGAGAAGAGGTGACCGGACCCTGAGGAAGATTGTGGAGAAGGACCGATTCCAGACCTTGGGGGACCTGCGGAAGCAGTGGACTGAGTCTGGAGTAGAAACATCCAGAGCCACCGTGTACAGGCGTGTGCAGGAAATGGGCTACAGGTCCCGCATTCCCCAGGTCAAGCCACTTTTGAACCAGAAACAGCGGCAGAAGCGCCTGACCTGGGCTACAGAGAAGCAGCACTGGACTGTTGCATGTCATTCGGAAATCAAGGTGCCAGAGTCTGGAGGAAGACTGGGGAGAGGGAAATGCCAAAATGCCTGAAGTCCAGTGTCAAGTACCCACAGTCAGTGATGGTCTGGGGTGCCATGTCAGCTGCTGGTGTTGGTCCACTGTGTTTTATCAAGGGCAGGGTCAATGCAGCTAGCTATCAGGAGATTTTGGAGCACTTCATGCTTCCATCTGCTGAAAAGCTTTATGGAGATGAAGATTTCATTTTTCAGCACGACCTGGCACCTGCTCACAGTGCCTAAACCACTGGTAAATGGTTTACTGACCATGGTATTACTGTGCTCAATTGGCCTGCCAACTCTCCTGACCTGAACCCCATAGAGAATCTGTGGGATATTGGGAAGAGAAAGTTGAGAGCCGCAAGACCCAACACTCTGGATGAGCTTAAGGCCGCTATCGAAGCATCCTGGGCCTCCATAACACCTCAGCAGTGCCACAGGCTGATTGTCTCCATGCCACGCCGCATTGAAGCAGTCATTTCTGCAAAAGGATTCCCGACCAAGTATTGAGTGCATAACTGAACATAATTATTTGAAGGTTGACTTTTTTTGTATTAAAAACACTTTTCTTTTATTGGTCGGATGAAATATGCTTTTTTTTTTTTTAGATAGGAATTTTGGGTTTTCATGAGCTGTATGCCAAAATCATCAATATTAAAACAATAAAAGGCTTGAACTACTTCAGTTGGTGTGTAATGAATCTAAAATATATGAAAGTCTAATGTTTATCAGTACATTACAGAAAATAGTGTGAACAGAGCCTAAATCAGTATGAGACATTCACTGGTAACCACACTGTTCTAGTCCTGATGACCCTGAGCGGACAGGGACAGTTAGGGAAGGTGCACAGGAATAAGAGAATACTACAGGGTATAGAGACCTGGATCCCAGCTTCCTATACCGCTTGGAGTACATGGATTTTCAGTTTTGAGTAATTGTAGGCTTTACATGCAGTCTCTCCACATAGCTGACTCAGTGAAATGAATGTATCCCCCCTACAGTTTGGTAAACCGCTATATAGTTTTACATCAAAGTAATACAACGCCATCTGAGTGAAGAGTTTTCCTGGCAAACAAAATAATGTCTGTTCTGCACACGTCTCTGAGATTCACTATGTGCTAAAAGTGTTGAAAATATGGCTGCCATCATGTCTGACAGACCAAAGTAAGGGGACTTTCACACTAGCGTTATTCTTTTCCGGCATAGAGTTGCGTCCTAGGGGCTCAATACTGGAAAAGGACTGATCAGTTTTATCCTAGTGCATTCTGAATGGAGAGCAATCCGTTCAGGATGCATCAGGATGTCTTCAGTTCAGTCATTTTGACTGTTCAGGACAGAGATAATACTGCAGCATGCTAAATATGGATGAAATCTGTGCGACTTACATGTTCTATCCAATATGTGGAATGGACATAAAGATGCAGAAAGCACACTGAAGACATCCGTATGTCTGTTCCACAAAACATCGAACAGGTCCTAAACTTGGCCGAAAAATGTGGTTCACACACTCACTGAAGTCAGTGGATCAAAAAAAAAAAAAAAAAAACGTATACAACACGGACGCCACACTGACGTCATTTGAATTTTGCGGACCACAGAATACATATGGTTTTGTGAATGTACCCTTAAAGTAACTGCTGAATGCTCAAATGAAGAAGGGGGAATAATACTCGCTGCCAGATGTCTCTAGCAAAGGATTTTCCCCCGGGGATCAAAGACTCTGATGTATTAAAAACCAACACGTCCAATCTCTGTTTCCCCCAAACATCTGGGGCCTCAATATATACATATGACTATTAACTAACCTTGCCAAAAATTGACATTTGACAGGTTCAGATGATTGTATGGAAAGCTAATCCTATAGTCCTACTTCTATTAGGATTCATCCACAGCTGTAGATGTACACGCGTCTATGGAATTAAAATGTATAACGTACAAACCATTATTATTGTTACTTCATTTCAACTTTGTGACAAGAACTTTCCTTTTGGTTCAATTACAGTTATATGACAAGTTTCTTCATCTCAGAATCAAAATCTTTTTAAAACCAAATGCAAAAATTATTTCTGTCCGTCCACAATGTATTATGCTCAAGAGTAAGGTCTGTGTTCTCCGCTAAACTGCAAGCAGTTCGTATGAGGCCACCTGCACACGATTGCGGGTGAACGCACACAAGTTCTGCACGGATTTATGTGCGTTTCTGCAGATTTTGGTGCGGATTAGATGTGGTTTTTCCACAGATCTCACCCTTCCATTGAAAAAGGTGAAGTCCACAGCTAAAACCGCAAACATAATTGATATGCTACTTATTTTGAAATCCACACGGCAGGTCAATTTTCGCACAGAAAAAATCCGCAAAGTGTACATGAGATTAGTGTGCTCTCATACGCTTTTCTGGTACTGTAATACGATATAATTTTGCCGCACAGGAATCATGTATTCCACAACAAGTGCAGGAGGCCTAAGAGTTTCTGGAGATAGCCTTGAAAGAGAAATGAAACACTGCAAATACCAACCCTAGGCAGCACCTTAAGGTCTCGTTCCCATTTCCGTGTCCTTTTGACGTAGATGGAAAATCCTTGATGAATCCATGTTTGGTCCGTGTGTCCGTTTTTTGCCCTCCATGTGTCATCCATATTCCAAGGACACTGCTCAGGTGAAAAGTAATTTCCAGAGCATCTCCTGCCAATGGTTTGTGAAAAACAGACCAAACACGGATACCATCCATGTTGTATCTGTGGTTTTTCATGGACCCATAGACTTCAAGGGGGCATGTTTGGTCCACATCACAGACCACTAGACTTCAAAGAGGTGCATGTCTCCGGGATTTTTTGGCTTACCCGCAGTCAGTGAAAAAACCCTGATGTGTGAACAAACACATTAAAATCAATGGGTATGTGTACTGTCTGCAGAAACCGCAGATAGCCTGCGTCTAGACAAGTCACAGGAAGCCTTACCCTGATATAAGTGGTGAATCTAATCTGTACCATGAAATAGTAGTTAATACTGGGGTATTAGTACTTTCTGTTGTATAGCATCAAATTAAAAGCAGAGAAAGTCAAGACCAGATATTTCACTCTTAGGAGCACTAGAATATGGAGGGATATCACTTTTTTCTTCTTTCCAAATTTACAGCAACGCTATTACTTTTAGATGCAGGACTCTAGGGACATGCATGTTGCTTCATACGTACTTGATGCTGTCTGTGTGCGTTTTATATTCCATAACTGTATTTGGAGGCAGGTTCAAAACTCGCCGTAACGTATCCCGGATCCGAGCTGTAGTTGCTTGGTCACTTGCTGTTTTATTCCAGATAGAGATGATGTCTTCCTAAAATGCATGAAAATCATTCATCGACAAATCATCTTCTGATAAATTAATCTAAATAAACAGTTCTGACTAATATCTGTCTGCACTGTAGTCCAGCCTATCATTAGATCTAGGGATCCACCGATTATCGGAGTTACCAATATTATCGGCCGATATTCATGATTTTTAAAGCTATCGGCATCTAACCTTGCCAATAATGCGTCCAACAGCTATTACAGAACATGGAGCAAGCTGCTGTCAGCGCGCTCATGTTCCCTCAGCAGCCCGGGAGAAGGAGTCACTCTCTCCCTCCCGCCCTATACCGCGCTGCCAATCAGGAGGGGAGGAGGTGGGGCGGCGCACTGCGGCACCAATGATAATTAACGTCTAATACAAATACAGCAGGCGGTGCCCAGCCTATATGACAGGAAGCTGCGATCAGCGGCAGTTAACCCCTCAGGTGCTGCACCTCAGGTATTAACCGCTGCCGCTGATCGCAGCTCCCTGTCAGAGGCAGGGTGTCGACTATGTTCTGTGCCGACACACCCGCCTCCTGTATTAAACGTTAATTATCATTGGTGGCGCAGTGCGCCCTCCCCAGTATTAAAATCATTGGTGGTGCAGTGCGCCCTCCCCCCTCCAGTATTAAAGTCATTGGTGGCAGTGGCCACAGGGTCCCCTCTGCACTCTTCATTGGTGGTGAAGTGGCAGCTTCCGATCAGAGCCCTAGCAGTGTAATCCCGGGGCTTTGATCGGTTAAAGCCCAGGCTGCCATGGTAATCTCCCTGTTGCTGCGTGCACTATGCACAGGGCAGCAGGGAGATTGTAAGATCCTATTCATGCTAATAGAGATCTATTAGGGTGAATAGGACAAGGGATTAAAAGATCCCAGGTTCTAGCCCCTAAGAGGGGAAATAGTTATTAAATAATAATAATTAAAAAAAAAAGTTTAAAATCACCCCCTTTCCCAATTTTACATATAAAATATATAAACAATAAATAAACATTTCACATATTGCCACGTCCGAAAAGTCCAAACTATTAAACTATATATAAAAAAAATCTATGTGGTGAACGCCGTAACAGAAAAAATAAATAAAATTAAAATGCACAGAATATCGGTATAAGGTATCGGCTGTAAAAAAAAAAATCAATATCAGTTGATCCCTAATTAGATCTACTAATTTTAAGGGGCAGCAAACCATAAAAGGTTAGGCCCATTAGCAACATTGATCACCTATGCAGAAGACAGGTGATAAACATATGACTGCTTGAGGACCAAAATTTGCAACCCCCATTGATCAGGAGAACAGAGGTCCACAATGTGCCCCCTGTCTGAATGATGTGGTAGTGCGCACATGTGTGTCCAATGGTCCATTCACTTCTTTTGGCTGTTTTGGCACAGTCTT